>NC_133526.1:87154089-87455389 GCF_048544455.1 Silene latifolia
CGACCAAATTACCCAATTAGAGGACGAGATCATAAGAATGAGGGAACTAGCTACAGCCAATGGAGTATGGGCCGATGATGATGAAGACGAGTTTCTCATTGAACACTCCCTAGTCAAAAATGGTGAAGACCAAGATGTAGACCACCTAACTCGTTCGGGGCGTCCATAACAAAATACTACTCAAAATGGTCCAACCAACGTTATCACACCAAATGATAATGAAGATGACTCTACTGACCATTTCCTAAAGCAATTATAGAAGACAAAGGCTGATCTTTCAGTCTGGCAACTAGTAGCAAGCTCATTCCCACATCGCCAAGCTTTACTGCAAGCTTTGGCCAAACTAAATATAGCACATAACTCCACACTTGACGATGTAGTCAACTTGGTCTTCCAAGAATCACCGAAGCTAAGTAATCCTATTACTTTCTCAGATGAAGATTTGCCGCCCTTTGGCGCTAGTCACAATTTGGCTCTTTACATCACTGTCGTTTGCTTAAAGAAGAATGTGCCAATGACCTTGGTGAATGATGGCTCCGCGGTCAACGTCATACCCTTGAAAATGGCATACAAACTAGGCATGAAAGAGTCGGATTGGACCCCTACCAATCAAGGTGTCCGCGCATATGATGGTACACGACGAAAGGTAGTAGGACTCATGATGCGGTCGTTTCTACACCAAAAATAAATACCTAAATACAACTAACTAATAGCTAGTAGTAAGCAGGGTCGATCTCCACAGGGAGGCTATTTTGCTAATTATCTGTTTAATTTGGTCTGTCGGGATGTCACAGAAATGGGGGTTTAAATGTGAATTTCTAAACTAAAGAGAATAAGGAGAAGAGAGTAAAAAGGAGGAAATAAACAGATAGAGAAAAATAGCTAAGACAGACGGTTCACCATAATCATCCGGTCAAGTAATCTAGGTCTCAGGTCAATGCAAATACGGTCTAAGGGGTAGCGAACGTCACCTTTCGGTCCTTAATTCACCCTAAAGTGTAAACAGCTTAACTTTCGCCCTCACTGCAATACTCTATTGTTCGCTACTAGTCTACCTTTTCCAACCTTTCGGTCCAGGTCAAGGATCACTAAGAATTATAGATCTAATTGCGTCGACTCAATTAGAAAGATACAATTAATTGTAGCATTTAACCAACAAAGACAGTACTGGCATTAACCCGATAAATCGATTACTCTCCCTTCATAATTATGGATCCCCTATAGTCTTAGCGTAGGGGAATTAGCTACTCATATTAATGCTAATAATAACAATAACAGGAGAATTAAATAGAGTAGACGACATATTGTAGTTAATGGGGAAACTAACTAACATAAGCTAATAACTAATTAGAGATGCTAATCAAAGAGAAGAAATAAACCAAAGATTACTAGAGAGATTAAGGATTGAAAACAGAAATATTAAGGTTAAGGAAGAGAGTTACAGTCAAGTTCTGAAAAATAGAGAGAAAAGAAGAAGCGTCGTCCGTCGTCCGTCCCCTCTCTCGACTCCGGAGAGAATGAATGAATGCTTTAGGTCTAACTTAGTATCTCTTATATAATGAGAGATAATTATTATTAATCTAATTATAAGATAAAACTAAGATATAATCTAATTATTGTCGACTAAAATCTTCTCGCTGTAGCTAGTACTCGATCGACCTTGATTGTACTCGATCGAGTACTTTCCAGCGCGCATTTCCTGCTTTGCGCACTGAACTTCAAACGGTTGCCATTTCTTCGTTACTTGGGCAAACAGGGCGATTCCGGTGGCGTTGGAAAGCTAAGAGGACAAACTTTCATCTCCAATTGGAATCACCTGAATATCAGTTGTAAAACTCTAGATATGGCTCTCCAAAGTAGGCACTAGCAATTTGACGTTCTTCCTTTGCTCGCCCAACTATTTTACTTCTTTGCGCATCTCAAGACAACTACATTTCCGCTCCAAATTCACTCTTCCTCCAAATGCATGCTAAACGAACGGTAAAAGGCTTTATTTCACTACTTTCTGGTTCATTCCTGCAATTAAGACAAAACAAACCAAAGTAGCATATTCGGGGCATTTCGTAGCAATAAACTACGATAAAAGCATAGAAATACGTGCATGAAATAGGCTAAAAAGACTATATAAAATGCACGTATCAAATCTCCCCAAACCAAACCTTTACTCGTCCTCGAGTAAACTAAAATGCAACTAATGGAACGGAAGTGATAACTCAGAGCTAGCTTAACTTGTCTACTTGAACCAGTTTAATGCAAACTAAAATCAACAGTTACAGCTACAATGGTCATTACGCAAACGAATTATAAGATGTCCATAAATAAAACTGACCTATCGACCTTGCAAGACTAACAAAATCGGACTCTCACGTGGTCACTCTTCTCTCATGAAGCAAAGGGTGAAAGTATATGTATAAGAGAGAAAGAGAAAACAGTCACTCACCTAGACTGCGACCTACATAACATGCATGCAACAACAATGATAGACGATTCAAGTACTACACATACATTCCAACCAACAATGTCCGTCACAGCTGAGGGCTTACAAATGATATGGGAAAGTGAGGTTCAGGTGAGAAAAGGCAAAACAAAATTATGGAAATGTGAAGGTAAAGCGTCAAGCTAGTTCCTAAACAAGACCATATAGAACCATCCAAATCTCCACTGACTGAAAAATCAAACACAAGTGCCCTTCTTTGGCACAAAACTCACTACCCAATACACAATCTCCTCAAAAAGATATGAATAAAACGTAGGAGTGAGACCGTCACAATATAAAGATAGGCACATACGATCTCAAAAATACAAACCAGCTCAAATATTCCAACTTTTCTTCTTCTGGTTACTTCACTGTATAACGTGATATTGATGATTCAATTTTTTTTCTTTTTTTTTTCTTTTTTTTTTCTTTTTTTTTTTTTCTTTCACGTATCACTTTCCTTTTTTTTTCAATTTCTTTTTTTTTTTCATCCTCATTCTCCTTTATTTTCCACCAACTCCAACAATACACACGAGCCAAACTTGCAGACGGAATAAACATACCACAAAAGACATACTAAACTAGCTTGACTAGGCAGGCTTAATTATGGATGTAGCTAATGGGTCAAAAAGGCTATATTTGGCTAAAGTGGAGCTAAATGGGTGAAAAATATAGGAAAAGGAAAATTTGCAAGCACCTCCCTGCATGTGACACCGACCACAAACCCGAATATATGCGTTTGACAAGAAATCGAATGTCATAAAAGTGCAAAAATAATGAACATGCTATGCAAGGAGTACTACTCTCAATTCCTACATGAACCGGTCATGAATGTCACCAGTTATAAGGCTCTAAAACTCGAAATTGTAGAGTAGGTTGCCAATTTATCGAGTCAAGTCTACACGGTCGGCTAAATTTGAACAAAAACTCGTAGAAATGCGCAAGACTCAGCTAATAAGTGTCAATAAAGTGCAAGGCTCAAGTAAAAAGACAAGTTAAAGTGCAATTTCATCACGGAAATCTACCGTTCCGACTCAACCTATATGCTAAAATAAACATGAAATTTTTCAAATTTTAAACAATTTTTCAAATTTTTATTGAAATTTTTTTTTTTGAATTTTAACGAAAATAAACAACAATGCAAACATAAATTAAATGTGATAACTGAAATGCAATGAAAACAAAGATGCGAGACACGAGATATGGATGCATAACCTCCCCAAACCAAACCGTACAATGCCCCCATTGTACCAAAACATGGAAAGGAAAATGCAAACTAAAGGAGAAAGAGAGTAAATACGGAAAAACTCACAAAATGCGCGAATAAGGGACCTCCCCAAACCGACCATGAACATGGGAGGTTGCTAAAGACCCGGAAAATCGTCACAAGAAGCTAATCCAAGTCAACACGTGAAAGGGCATCCAAAATCAGCTTGATCGAAGAGAATTGTGGTCGATCGAGCAAAATAGCGGTCGATCGAGGAAATTAATTTTTTTTTTTTTTTTTTTTTTTTTTTTTTTTTTTTTTTTTACTCGATCGAGTAGAAGGTTACTCGATCGAGTAACTCGAACGAGTAGAATTCAACTGAAATTAAATAAAATGCAGAATAAAATCGCCGGGTTGCCTCCCGGGTAGCGCTAGCTTTAGTCAGGTCCCAGCTCGACCTTCTTCTTCTCACCCAACACCATAAATCATTGGTCCACCACTAGGCCTCTGACTGGACGCGGTAGCTTCAGCAATCGTCAAACGGACATCCGGTCTCCACAGCTTGGCAATGTAAGAACAAAGAAGACTTCCCACAAAGATCCTGGTCCCAATCTATCACCTCATCACGCAGCTTTTTCCTAGACGGTGTAGCTTTATCAACACCTCCTCCTGGGTCGTCTATCCAGGCAGTTCCGGATTTCAAACTAGGAGCACCCATCTCACCTCCCTGGTCTTTAAACTCGTCGCGACCTGTAGAAAGAGAAACAAACAAATGTTCCTCCAATTCGCTCCCAGAATGGGGCGGAGGTGTTACAACAGCAACGACAATATGTGACTCAAAATGCGGCTCAGACGGAATGTCAACGGACTCTTCATGAGGGACATCATCACATGGCGTGATGTGTATGGGTTCCCTAGGGTCGTCAGACTTAGTAAAAACCAAGTCCTCCCCTCCGACCTGAAAGGTAAGTGTCCCAACCCCGACATCGATAATTGCGCCAGCAGTGCACAAAAATGGTCTTCCCAAAATAACGGGAATGTCACGGTCCTCGGGTATATTTAAGACAATAAAATCTACGGGAATATAGAAATTCCCGATCCTAACAGGTACCTCATGTAAAGCTCCTTTGACCCGAACATAAGAATGATCAGCTAGCTGAACAGTCGTTCTAGCGCGTGTAAACTTAGTCAAACCCAATTTCAAGGCAAGAGACAAAGGTAAAATGTTGACACTAGAATCGAGGTCACATAAAGCATTATCAAACGAATGGGTCCCTATTGAACATGGTATAGAAAAACGACCTGGGTCAGACAATTTGGGTGGAGTCCCATTTCAAGAAGTGCGCCGCACTCTTGATCATAGAAACATTCATTACCGTCTTAACATTACTAACATCCCTCTTAGACCAATCAATTTGATCAAGAAATTCAGAATAAGAGGGTACCTGAGCAATCATTGCATTGTAATGATCAGCGACATTAAGATCTCGGATACGGTCCAAGAAATTGCAGTCACGGTATGGTAGCGACGATTTTGATAAAGGAGCTCGAACAGAATAGGATTCAACCGTACGTTCCTTTGTATCGTCACTTGGAATAGGCGTTGGTGACGATTTAACAGTTTCCGCAGCTTCTGGGGTTGATCGAGCATGTCTATTGGTCGATCGAACTACTTCCCCTTCGTCTTCACTCGATCGAGCAGAATTGTTGCTCGATCGACCAGTTTCCCCTTGAATTCTACTCGATCGAGCAGAGTTACTGGTCGATCGAGCACTTTCTCCTGGAAAATCACTCGATCGACCAATGTTGGTCACTCGATCGAGTGATTCCTCTTGTACAGGGCTTAAATCTGCGCATTGGCTCTTGAAGTACGATAGGAATTCGTCGTCCGAGTCATAGAAATCATTCTCAACATTGGGTGACACGGGTTCTTCATGAGACGGAATGGTGTCGGTGTTGATAGCATACACTGTCTCACATTGCTCTTGCTTGGTAATTAATTGATCACACCGAGCCTCTAGCTTCTTCATACGGCTATCAAATTCCGCACTAGAATTATGACACTGTAGTGCAAGTGCCAATATCAGTGACTTAACTTCTTCAGCCTCATCATTCCTAGCAAGTGGAGGAATTGGTTGCGGTGAGAAAGAATAACAAGGCGGTGGGTAGCCTTGTTGCAGCAACGGTTGTGGTCTAGGCCTCGGTGGAGGAGCAGCTTCATAGTGATTACCACAACCCCAAGATTCTTTCCTCTCCCAATTAGTAGATCTTTCAGTTTGAGCTTCAAACTGAGCAATAAGTCGAGAGACGGACGTCATCTTGGCAAAAGGGTCGAAGGTACTCAGTCTTCCCTTGAGGCGGAAAAACAGACAAAATTTAAACAGTTAAAAAGCGTCGCCTCCCCGGCAACGGCGCCAAAATTTGATGCGGTCGTTTCTACACCAAAAATAAATACCTAAATACAACTAACTAATAGCTAGTAGTAAGCAGGGTCGATCTCCACAGGGAGGCTATTTTGCTAATTATCTGTTTAATTTGGTCTGTCGGGATGTCACAGAAATGGGGGTTTAAATGTGAATTTCTAAACTAAAGAGAATAAGGAGAAGAGAGTAAAAAGGAGGAAATAAACAGATAGAGAAAAATAGCTAAGACAGACGGTTCACCATAATCATCCGGTCAAGTAATCTAGGTCTCAGGTCAATGCAAATACGGTCTAAGGGGTAGCGAACGTCACCTTTCGGTCCTTAATTCACCCTAAAGTGTAAACAGCTTAACTTTCGCCCTCACTGCAATACTCTATTGTTCGCTACTAGTCTACCTTTTCCAACCTTTCGGTCCAGGTCAAGGATCACTAAGAATTATAGATCTAATTGCGTCGACTCAATTAGAAAGATACAATTAATTGTAGCATTTAACCAACAAAGACAGTACTGGCATTAACCCGATAAATCGATTACTCTCCCTTCATAATTATGGATCCCCTATAGTCTTAGCGTAGGGGAATTAGCTACTCATATTAATGCTAATAATAACAATAACAGGAGAATTAAATAGAGTAGACGACATATTGTAGTTAATGGGGAAACTAACTAACATAAGCTAATAACTAATTAGAGATGCTAATCAAAGAGAAGAAATAAACCAAAGATTACTAGAGAGATTAAGGATTGAAAACAGAAATATTAAGGTTAAGGAAGAGAGTTACAGTCAAGTTCTGAAAAATAGAGAGAAAAGAAGAAGCGTCGTCCGTCGTCCGTCCCCTCTACTGACTCCAGAGAATGAATGAATGCTTTAGGTCTAACTTAGTATCTCTTATATAATGAGAGATAATTATTATTAATCTAATTATAAGATAAAACTAAGATATAATCTAATTATTGTCGACTAAAATCTTCTCGCTGTAGCTAGTACTCGATCGACCTTGATTGTACTCGATCGAGTACTTTCCAGCGCGCATTTCCTGCTTTGCGCACTGAACTTCAAACGGTTGCCATTTCTTCGTTACTTGGGCAAACAGGGCGATTCCGGTGGCGTTGGAAAGCTAAGAGGACAAACTTTCATCTCCAATTGGAATCACCTGAATATCAGTTGTAAAACTCTAGATATGGCTCTCCAAAGTAGGCACTAGCAATTTGACGTTCTTCCTTTGCTCGCCCAACTATTTTACTTCTTTGCGCATCTCAAGACAACTACATTTCCGCTCCAAATTCACTCTTCCTCCAAATGCATGCTAAACGAACGGTAAAAGGCTTTATTTCACTACTTTCTGGTTCATTCCTGCAATTAAGACAAAACAAACCAAAGTAGCATATTCGGGGCATTTCGTAGCAATAAACTACGATAAAAGCATAGAAATACGTGCATGAAATAGGCTAAAAAGACTATATAAAATGCACGTATCAACTCATTAACCTAACAATAGCCACCGGGCCAATTGAGCGAAAGGTTAACTTCCAAATAGTGGACATTGAAGCTTCCTTCAACATACTTCTAGGAAGACCTTGGATCCACGCTTCCAAAGCGGTAACATCCACCCTTCACCAAAAGATCAAAATCCCACTAAATGGCAAAGTGGTGACGATCACTTCGTCACCCATCAAAGCAATAATCGAAAAGAAGTCAAATAATCAAGTCCTTGCGGATCCAGTACATGAACTTGGGGGCTTTCAAAGCATAAGTGTCATAGAAAGTGAGTTGGCACCCCTATACTACGATCCCTACTCCAACTTGGTGGTAAACCACATACTCAAATCCCAGGGATACTTCCCGGGAATGCCTTTGAACCCTGCCCGAAGAAACACCTTCGCACCCTACAAGGAAGGCAACTCAAAAAGAATACCACTTGAACTAGGATACAAACCCACTAAAGAGGAAGTTCTCGAGATGCTCGCCCAAGTTCAAAACCGTAAGCACGTAGGAGTCCAAATGCGACCATATCTCCCTACCCTAAATGGATACTTTGTTAGGGAAGGAAGTCAAGAATTCTTTCACGGATTTCCCGAACCTTGGCACTACCTCGGAAGGAAGCTAGCCGGAATCGAGATCTTTCACGATTACTACTTCATTCCTCCAGAAACGGTTCCTACCGTCAAGGCTCGTCAAGCACCTTGCTTAGACGAACAAGCTGTTAGTCTACTATTTGGAGAAGATCTATTTGTTAGAGCCGCGCAGGATGAGATCATTACCATGATACTTCAAGACGATCACTTCAACCCTACCGCGTTAATCACAGCAAAAAAACGCGAACCAGCAGAAAGGATGGAGAAAATCAATCAAGTGGACCAACAATCAAGGAAGACTCTTCAAGCTCACCACTGGTGAAGGAGATATGTTCAAGGGAGAACCAGAAGATGATGAATTCGAGTCAGAGTCAGAGTCGGAGTCGGAGTCTAGAGAAGTTACTAGGGAGTCTCCTCCTGCCGTCGTCCCCATTCCCTTTGTTTCTCCTAGCTTAGCCTCAAATAGTAACGGTAGTTCGGGAAATGTCCCAACAACTGTCCCTTTACCGCCGCTGACCACAGATCATATGGCTTCTTTGTTTCAACTTTTCTCAAACTTTAATATGAATAAATCAGGTTCTGCTTACTCTTTGTGTTATCTTGAATGCAATTATGTTTACGATGATATTGAGGATGACCCAGACCCAGACTCAATTGAGATACCTCCCTACATAGCCAAAGAAATACTACAAGAAGGGGAAGGTGGACCAGTAATAGAGAACACCGAACCCATCCATGTAGGAACCGAACTACAACCCCAAGAACTTAGGATAGGGACTACCTTGAGCCCTACCGAAAGGGCCAGTTTCATAGACCTCCTACACGAGTTCAAAGACGTTTTTGCTTGGTCCTACAAAGACATGCGAGGGATCAACAGGGATATCGCCGAACATATAATCCCAATTAAGCCAGGTTTCAAGCCCGTGAAACATAAGCTTCGTCGAATGAGGACAGAATGGGCTCTTAAGATTAAGGAAGAAGAAGAAGAGTACAAAACTTATGATGAACAAATGTAAAGGAAAGAATAATAGAAGAGAACTTGATTGATGAGATAGAGCGAGATTGTGCGATAAACCCTAAACCCTAAAAATCACAAAAATCAATCAAAAAATCCAAAAAAATGTCAATCGATTGTTCGAATGTTGAACAATTCCCTCCTCTAGTCTCTAGTATATCAAATAATCAAACAAAATCTACTACTAATAATTCTGTACCCCCTATTGTTGGTCCTTCTAATGTTGCAGGAGGTCCTGGTAGTGGTGATGTGCAGAAAACAAAGAGTGTGAATGAAGTGGTTGGAATTCAGCCGTATGACCTGGATTCGGTTGGTCACGAGGATCAGAATTGGGTTGTGCAGCGTAAGCGTAAAGGAAAGCAGTCTTTGGCAGTTATTGAGGAAGAACCTACTGACTTATTACGCTTTACTGAGGATGATGTGAAGGATGAACTAGAGTACTGGAAAAACTCTGTTTATTGCTTCATTCTTGGGGCCAATCCTCCCGTTGAAGTGGTGGATGGTTTCATAAGGCGTATTTGGGCTCATCTCCCGATTGATAAGGTTTCCTTTCTACCAAATGGTGTTTTTCTGGTTCGATTCACCAATTGTGCGGCTAAAGATCGAGTCTTGTAGCAAGGCCACTTCCTTTTTGACAATAAGCCTCTTATTGTTCGACCATGGAGTGCTGATGTTGAGTTGGTGAAAGCAGATGTGAAGGAAGTGCCAGTTTGGGTCAGGTTGTTGCATCTACCACTAAAGTTTTGGGGTAAGTGCTTACCTAAGCTTGCTGGTTTGTTAGGAAATTATGTTCAGTGTGATACTGCGACAAAAGATAAAACGAGGCTAGGTTTTGCGCGTGTCATGGTGGATGTGCCGTTTGGTAAAGCTATCCCTGAGAGTATTAAGTTTTTGGATGAGGATGGTGTTGTTGTTACGGTTAAGGTGGAGTTTGAATGGAAACCAATTCTTTGCAAAGTCTGTAAGGGTATTGGCCATGAATCTGCTAAGTGCAGGAAATCTCCTCCTACTCAGACTCACAAAGGGCCTCAACCAAAAGAACAGAAGCAATGGAGACCTAAAGTGCAGCAACGACAACCTCAGATTCCAGCTGTAGTGGATGCTGGGGTGTCCACTCCTGCACCTGCAGTCTATGTTACCCCAGTGGAGAAGCCTAATAAGTTTCAAGTGACGTGGGCTAGGAATGGTAAATATCATGCTGTTCATACCCCTGCCAAGAAGATCATTAGGCTTAGTAGACAGGAGCTATTGGACCATGGTCAGAGTTCAGCTAAGTTTGGTAATGCAACTTTCCTGGAGTCTCTGAATAATTCTCCTCCTACTGTAGGCATTGGTATAATTGGTAGTGTATTACCTCCCTCTGGGGGTAATGCATAATTTTGGATTCTGGAACATTAGGGGACTGAATAGCCAATCTAAGCAAAATAGTGTGAAGTGGTTCTTGCATCATCATCAAATTGGTCTGTTTGGTCTCCTTGAGACAAAGGTCAAACCTTTGTCTCTAAATAGTATTAGAAATAACCTCTGTGCTAGTTGGTGTGTATCCACTAATACTTCTTATCATAAAGGGGGTAGAATTTGGGTGATTTGGAATCCTTCTATGTATAGTATTCGTTTCCTTGATTATAGTCCTCAGGCTATTCATATAGAGGTAACAGATAATGGCTCTGGGTATGTTTTTATGGTTACAATGGTGTATGCTTTTAATGATGTTAAGGAAAGGAAGCTGTTATGGGCTGATTTGTGTGCCTATAATAAATCTATTCATGGTCCCTGGGTCATTTGTGGTGACTTTAATACAGTTTTAGTGCCTTCTGAAAGGTTGGGAGGTAATTCTACTCATGAGGAGATGGATGATTTTAAGCAATGTATTACTGAGTGTGGTGTTTCTGATTGTCCTGCTATTGGGTCCTTGTATACCTGGACTAATAAGCAGGAACCTGCCTCTAGAGTATTCAGTAGATTGGATAGAATGCTGGTGAATGATGATTGGTTAAAGGATAATGGGGCTCTGTATGCTTACTTTTACACTGAAGATACCTTTGACCATACTCCCTGTGTGGTTCAGGAACAAACTATTGTGGGGAAATCAAGAAGGAGCTTTAAGTATTATAATATGTGGAGTAAGGCTGAGGATTTCAAAGACTGTGTAGGGAATGTTTGGTCCAAAAATTGGTCTGGTACTCTAATGTTTCAGCTTGTTAAGAAGTTGAAAGCCCTCAAGTGGCCTCTGAAACAGCTCAAAAAAAATAATTTTGATGATATTGTGAATAATACAGCTAGAGCTCGTATGAATCTGGAATACATTCAAGTTAGGATTAGGGCTGACCCCTTTAATCCTTTGCTTCTTCAGCAGGAGTCAGAAGCTTCTAGCTGTGTTAGGTTCCTGGAACAAGCTTGTAATGAGTTCTTATTACAAAAATCTAAAGCTACATGGGTGGACAAGGGTGATGATAATACTAAGTACTTCCATAGTGTTATCAGAGGAAGGCAAGTCAGGAACAAAGTGATTAGTATTGAAGATTCTAATGGTGTAAGGAGAGAGGATCCTAGTCATATTCAGGCTGCTTTCTTGGAGCTTTATCAGGCTTTATTGGGTACTACAGAGAGTGTCCTGAATCTTAGTCATTCAGTGGTTGGTCTTGGGAAGCTTTGTAATCCTGATCATCATAGTGTTTTGCTTGCCCCTGTGACCTATGATGAAATTAAGAAGGTCATGTTTTCTATTCCTAATCATAAGGCTGCTGGTCCATATGGTTTTTCTAGTGCCTTCTTTAAGGATGCGTGGGACATTGTGGGAGGGTCTGTTTGTGATGCTATAAAGGATTTTTTCCAGTCTGGGAAAATTCTTAAACAATTGAACCATACCCTTATAACTTTGATCCCTAAGTGTGCTATGCCTCAGAATGTGTCCCAATTCAGACCAATTTCGTGTTGCAATGTCATTTACAAGTGTATTGCAAAGCTTTTGTGTAATAGATTGTCTGAGGTGTTGCCTGAAGTTATTAGCTCAAATCAAGGGGGGTTTATCAGAGGCAGGAACATTGTGGAGAACATTCTTATTTGCCAGGATATTGTTAGACTGTATAACAGGAAATCAGTGTCACCTAGATTTCTTCTTAAAGTTGACTTGAAGAAGGCTTATGATTTAGTCAGCTGGGAATTCTTGGAGCAGATGCTGATTGCTTTACATTTCCCTGGAAAGTTCATTGCCTTGTTGATGGAGTGTGTTACTACTGCTAGTTATTCCTTGGTCCTGAATGGTGAGAGCTTTGGTTTTTTCCAGGGGAAAGAGGGGCTTAGACAAGGGGACCCTTTGTCCCCCTTACTCTTTACTATTGCCATGGAGTATTTAAGCAGGGTATTGGCTTATGTTACTGAAAATATGGACTTTAGATATCATCCTATGTGTGGTCCATTGAAGCTTTCTCATTTAATGTTCGCTGATGATTTACTATTGTTCAGTAAAGGGGATGTGAAGTCCATTATGGTGTTGTTGAGGGGCTTTGCTACTTTCTCTAGAGCTTCTGGTCTTCAAATGAGTCCTGCAAAAACCAGTGCTTACTTCAATGGAGTTCCTGGTTGGCTTAAGGCTGATATTCTGGAAGTTGCAAGGTTTACAGAAGGGGAGCTACCATTTCGCTATTTGGGCATTCCAATCACTGCTGGGAGGCTTTCCAAAGCTCAGTGTCAAATCTTGGTTGAGAAAATTACATCCAAAATTTCTAGTTTTGGGACTAGGCATTTGTCTTATTCTGGGAGGCTCGTCCTAGTTAATGCAGTGCTTACCTCCTTGTATACTTATTGGATGAATGTCTTTGTTATTCCAAAGAATGTGGTGAGTAGACTGAATGCAATTTGTAGGAATTACCTATGGGATGGTACAGTTGACTACATGAGGGTTCCTAATGTTAGCTGGGATAAGAGCTGCTCACCCAAGGCAGAAGGAGGCTTAGGGATAAAGGATAGTTATGCTTTGAATAATGCTGTTGTTGGGAAGTTAGTTTGGTGGATCTATTGTTGCCCTGATAAGCTATGGGTGAAATGGGTCAACCAAATCTACTTAAAAGGCAAGAACCTGGATGATTACACACCTACAGGGGATATGAGCTGGGGGTGGAAGAATGTTTGTAGAGTCAAGGAAAAGTTGAGTTCAGGTTACTGTCATGGTCAATGGTTGTTGGATCTTAGAGGTTATTCTGTTAGTAGTGGGTATGAGCTACTAAGGAAGAAGTATACACCTGTTCAGTGGCACAAGTATATTTGGCACTCGTGGTCTGTACCTAAGCACAGATTCATTGGCTGGTTGATTACCAGGGAGGCTTTGCAGGTGAAGGAGAAACTGTATGCTTTGGGGATCAGCCCTGATGATCTCTGTCTATTGTGTGGGAGAGAAGCTGAATCTCATCATCATCTCTTCCATCAGTGTGTTTACAGTAGAGGTATCCTAGAAGGGATGGCTAGATTATGTGCTGTTAATATTCCAACTGATGACATTCTGATGTGGATATGGCAGCAGCATTGGTCTAAAATCAAGAAAGGTATTCTGTGCTGTGCGTTTTTAGCCTGCTTTTATCACATATGGATGCAGCGGAATCAAGCTCGTCATGACAGTTGCCTTATGAGGCCTGCTGTAGTGCTGGAGCAGATTAGAAAGATAGTTAAATTGCGGATTAGTACTCATTGTAACCAAATTATTGGAACTGATAAAATATGGTTAGGGAGTATTGACTTATGTAAATAGAGTTTCGACTCTATGTGAAATAGGTTGTATGGAAAACGGATAGGTTGTAATAACCTGGTTTGTGCTTAATGGAATCTTACATTTCACCAAAAAAAAAAAAAAAAAAAAAAAAAAAAAAAAAAGATTAAGGAAGAAGTCGATAAGCAATTCAAAGCCGGGTTCATCAAAGTTTCCGAGTACTCTGACTGGGTAGCCAACATAGTACCCGTACCCAAAAAGTATGGGAGAATCCGTGTTTGTGTTTATTTTAGAAACTTAAACAAAGCAAGTCCTACAGATGACTTTCCTCTACCACATATCGACATATTGGTGGACAATACCGCAGATCACGCGTTACTATCCTTCATGGATGGGTACGCGGGTTACAACCAAATTAAGATGGCCATAGAAGACATGCATAAGACCGCCTTTGTCACTCAATGGGGAACCTATTGCTATACCTACATATCAACGCACCGCAACTACACTCCTACATGACATGATGCATAAAGAAGTTGAGGTATACGTAGAGGACATGATTGTCAAGTCCAAGGACAGAGAGGGGCATATTGCGAACCTTTGCAAATTCTTCTCAAGGCTACGAAAATACAACATGAGGCTCAATCCTCAGAAGTGCGCATTCGGAGTAACATCTGGCAAGCTCCTAGGTTACGTTGTTAGCCAACGAGGTATAGAAATAGACCCTTCCAAGACCAAAGCTCTGATCGAAATGTCACAACCTCAAACGGAAAAAGAAGTCAGAGGATTCCTGGGAAAAGTGCAATATATAAGTCGACTCATATCGAAACTCACCGCGATCTATGAACCTATCTTCAAAAAGCTCAAGAAAACAGATCACACCATATGGGATGATGACTGTCAAAAGGCATTCGACCGAATCAAGGAGATATTAGCTAAACCACCAGTGCTCATGCCATCTCAACGAGAACAACCTCTTGGTTTATATCTCACAGTAACCGAAACAGCCATGGGCGCCATGCTAGCTCAAACCGTAGGAAAGGAAGAAAGGGCTATCTACTACCTTAGTAAGAAGTTCTTGGAGTACGAGTGCAAATACTCACAACTCGAAAAGACATGCCTCGCTCTTCTGTGGGCGACGAAGAAGCTACGCCATTACATACTTAGCTACTCCGTCAAAATATACTCCAAAATGGACCCTGTCAAATACCTCTTCGAGAAACCCGTCCTCAACGGACGCCTAGCAAGATGGACCTTGATGCTCTCAGAGTTCGATCTCAAATACGTGCCTCTGAAAGTTATAAAAGGGCGCGCCGTCGCCGAATTTATTGCAGAAAATCCCATCAATGATGCACAAACAATAGATACTTGGTCATTTCCAGACGAGGATATACTACAAACCGATGTAGACTCCTGGGACCTTTACTTTGATGGAGCAACAAACCTAAGAGGATTTGGAATAGGAGTGTTGCTCATTTCTCCTGAAGGCGAGCATACACCGATCTCTGTCAAACTCGACTTCGAGGTGACAAATAATGCTGCAGAATACGAAGCTTGTCTCATTGGACTACAAGCAGCCGTGAGCTTAGGCATTAAAAACCTCTGAGTGTATGGGGATTCGTCCCTGATCATCAATCAAGTTACGGGATCTTGGAAAATCCGAAGCGAAAGCTTAGCACCTTATCAAGCCAGAATAGACCAAGTTGCCCAATTCTTTGATCACGTGACCTATCTACACCTACCTCGAGAAGAAAATCAATTTGCAGATGCTCTTGCAAAACTTGCATCTCTGATTAATATGCCAGATAACATGGTGGAAATGCCTTTATATATCGAACGACGATCAGAGCCAGCTTATGTCCACCAAATCACCGATGAAGAGGAAATCACAGAGGAACCTTGGTTCCAAGCAATCTTAGACTTCAAGCTCAACGGTACCTATCCACCAGATATGGACAAAAGGGGACAACGTGCTATACGCCTACTAGCTTCCCAATATGTTCTCATGCAAGGAGAGTTATACAAAAGAACACCTCTTGGTGTAATCCTACGTTGCCTTGATCATTCACAGGCGCGGAAAGTGATGGAAGAGGTCGATGATGGAGAATGCGGTCCTCACATGAGTGGGCCCATGATGGAAAAGAAAACAACACGTTTGGGGTATTATTGGACCACAATGGAATCTGATTGCATCAAATACGTAAGACATTGCCACAACTGCCAAATCTTCGGGAATGTACAGCATGTCCCTCCTTCATTGCTTTATACGATGACATCTCCTTGACCATTTTATGCCTGGGGAATTGATATAATCGGGAAGATAACTCCAGCCGGAACAGGAGGTCACTATTTCATCCTAGTGGCAATTGACTATTTCACCAAATGCGTAGAAGCGGCTTCCTACACTAGTCTCACGGCTAAAAATGTAGCAAAGTTCATACAAAACAACATCATCTGTCGATACGGTTTCCCACATGAGATCATCCGTTATAATGGATCACATTTCCAAGCTGAGACTGAGCAATTGCTAGCCAAGTACAAAATTAGGCATCACCACTCGTCGCCATATAGACCACAGACTAATGGCGCGGTAGAGGCGGCAAACAAGAACGTTGTCACAATTCTCAAGAAAATGATTGACAACTATCGAGATTGGCCAAGCAAGATACCCTTTGCTTTGTGGGGATATCGTAAATCTGTTAGGACGCCCACTGGGGCCACCCCTTTCTATTTGACCTACGGCATGTAAGCTGTACAGCCAGTCGAGTTAGAAATACCATCATTGCATATCTTACTCGAAATTCAAATCCCGGAAGCCGATTGGAAGAGGGATAGATACGAAGAACTCATCCTCCTGGATGAACGTAGGCTACGCGCATTACATAATGTCCAAACATATCAAGTACGTATCAAACGAGCCTTCAACAAAAGGGTCAAGCCAAGGAACATCAAGGAAGGAGACTTAGTACTCAAGTCGATTAGAGCTCTTTTACCTGTCGAACCACGAGGAAAATTCAAACCTAATTGGGCCGGACCATTCCTAGTCAAGTCCATACTTCCAGGGGGTGCGGTTATAATCACAGACCTAGATGGGAATGAATTTTCCAACCCAACAAACCTTGACCAACTAAAGCGGTATTATGCCTAGAATAGGAACAAAAACGCACCTCGCGTAACCTCATGTGTCGCTCTTGTGGCACTAAATAAACGGCCCCTGGCCAAGCTGAAATAAGCTAATGTCACCCTGCTCTTGCATTTTGACAATTTGTCATCCTCATATCGTCAGATAAACTAAATTGCACCTTAAGAGTAAGTAAAAAGCTCATGCTTATCTTCTAAGTTCATTACAAGCTCTTGCTTAGAACAATTATTCTTTTACATTTACTCGAACTACGCGCAAGGGTTTGATTTCATTTTTTAATGAATACGTAGGCAATCCTTCGCAGGATACAACCCATTAACTTTAAAATGTAAATAGAAGGACATTTGCAGTTGCATTTGGAATTCGACAAGAATAATAAATAGAAAATCACAACGGTTTCATAACCAATTAGCCTCCTTTATTTCATTCATTTTCTAATAATAATAATAATAGTACGCTACATAATAATAATAAAGGAATAAAATAGGCTAGGATTCTAAAAACCCCACCTTCTTATTACAATCATAATAATAAATAATAATAAAGACTTGGGCTATTCCTCCATTTTCCCTTTGCCCTTGTCATTTTTGTCATATTTATTGTCACGACCTCGAGCCGGACGCTCTTGCGCCACTTCGGACCTAATCACCAACGGTCTTTCTCGTGGTCTAGCTTTCCCATTCCTGTCAATCACTTTGTCCACGGCAGGATAAGTCTTCGGTTTCTTCGAAGGATGAACAACTCGAAACTCGGCTTCTTCCTCTCCCTCAGTCAGATGCTTCTCTTTCTCCTTTTCCACCTCGTGCACCTTGTAGTCAACAGGCTCGCGCTTCCTCAATCTCTCACGCTCCTCCGGAGTATTAGCTTTCCTCCACCGCAGATAGGAGTCCGACACCCATAAGGCACTAACAGAAGAGTTCAAGAACCATACATTTCTTTGAGCCCATTTAATGGCCCACTCCCTTCGACTCTCAGTAGTAAGTGCCACGGCAGTCTGCGGGACGGTGTCAAGCTTCAGGATTGTCTGCTTCAGTCCAACCTGTCTCATCAACCTCTCCGGGAAGACGCATACCATGAATTCCAAGCCAGGAATACGCACAGATCGGGTAGGATCCAAGGAAGATACTTCAGTGACAGATTTGAGATGCCACCATGGTACGATCCATCTAATCAAGGGGCCATCATCACTCTTCAATTTGTTTTCCCAATAATTGCATACTCGAGTGAAGTCCACCATGCAGAGCCTAGTCCTCATAGCAATCAAGCGAACATGATAGGCAGGAACATTAACTGGGGGCTCGATCAATCGAAGACGCTCCATAAGTCAAACCTACCAAAAAACAGGTGTTAAAAAATAAACGAAAAAAAAAAACCGAAAAAAAAAAAGAAAAAGAAGAGAAGAAATTCTTTACCTGCAAGATAATGGGACTTCCCAAATAAGATAGGTCACGATTGGCTTTCATGTTATCCAAACCCAATAGGATCTCTCCTAAACATAAACAGGCTGGACTCCTGCGCAGTTCCATTTGCTCAACTAGGCTCAGGAAATGGGGATCACCTCTCAAATCCTCATCAACATGCCCTTGAAGGACATATACATGTAACAAGCAAAATCCGAATGCCATTCGCCTAGCAACATAAGAGATGGTGGGGTCGGCCTTATTAATGAATCGGTCAATAAAGTCCAACATTCGCACTCCTTTCGAGGTCACTAGACGGTCCACCTCAATTCTTGTCAACGCAAGCAAGTCTCTAAACTTGTTCTTATACCCTTGTGAAGTAGAAGGAATAGCAGGCAAGTGTTCTGGGTCCCACCCACCGATCGCAGCAATTTCTTCAGGAAATGGGTAAATGTCACCTCCGGGGAAAGCAAAAACGTGATAATTCGGGTCCCAATAATCAAGACAAGCATCTAGGAATGGTTTGACCACCTTGATAAGCTTCAAACTCAACAAACGATCCAAGGTTATAAGCACCCATGTCGTGTTTCTCCACGTTGGAAAACTCATTTGTCCACTCTTTTAGACGAATCTCTAAAGTATTCATGATGAATGATTATTTTGAGAGTTTTATGTAGTAAGACGAAGGAAGAGACGGAAGAATTGTGTGAATAAAACCTCTATCGACGTTTCTATTTATACTAAAATTTGTTTCCTAAAATCCGCCAGGACGGATACACCGGGGAACAGGCGCAGCACCTGCTGCGCCTCTTCAAAGGGACGCAGCTCCTGTTGCGCCTCTTCCTCAGCAACGTCTCTGTGATTTTCCGCGTTGGATCTTTCCTAAATTCCTTAGCGAATAATTTCCTATTCCTACGGGTTCTAATTTTGGTAAATACGTCAAAGTTACCATAGTTCGTGTTTCCTAATTCCACGGGCACGCATTTCGAGGCAATATCAGCATTTTCGTCATTTTAGCACACTTATATATTTCTTTCTATTTTTTTTCTTTTTTCGGGGAATCATTTCTCCAATTTAATGTAATTTATTTCAAACTTATATATTTCTTTTCTTTTTTTTGGGAATCATTCCACTCCCGTCTTACATTACATTTCTAACGTATAGGTTTCTATTTTTTCATTTTTTGGGGGGTAACCCTCCCTACCGTCCGGTCATTTCCGGCAAATTTTTTGCATTTTTTTGCATTTTTTGCACTTTCGAGTCATTCGTTTTGCGCTAATTTAGGCCATATATACAAATGTATGTTTTACGTGAATTTCAATGTAAATTTCGGCAGCATGACGGCGTAAACCGTCATCTAACAAACCTGTTCAAAGCTAACCTGCAAGTACAAACAACGCAACCCAGCAGCAAAGGCACTCAGGCCATCATATATACAACCAAAAGAGACATGTACAACAAACTGGGGGCTCGAGCCCCAAGCAAAATCCAAAATATCCAAAATGTGGGTCCTAAAATGTACAAATGTGCAAGATACAACCAACAAAAAACAAACAACAACAAAAACTACTGCCGGTCACCGCCTAACTCCGCAACTCTCGCCTCGAGAGCAGTAACCTCGGCGTCGCGGACCTCGAGCTCCCTCAGCAAGCGAGCCATCTCCTCTCGGGACTGAGCCAGCTCTCGCTCCAGCTCGCGCTCCCTCTGCAAACAACAAAATTGGCTCATGTCAATCATTTCAAGCAATCACAAGAAAAGTTAAAAAGTTCAAAAATGAAGTAGACGAACGGTTCATACCTGACAACCACGACCGCCGACAAGTGCCTCGACAGCAGTAGCTCGCAGCCGGTTGGCCACCCTCCATAACGCCACAAACCGAGACGGCGCAACCTGCATTTTCAAATAAGAAGTTCTCAATAATTGGATAAGTTCAATCAAATTAGAGGCTCACCCTCCGGATCAGATGCTGCCAATCGTCCAAGCCATCATCCGTCACAGCCACGTCAAAGTCACGCAGCTCGGAGATCGTCGTCCTCTCGGTCGCGTCAGTGTACTCGAGGGTCTCAGGGTACTCTGGGGGCTCAATGCCCGCCGCCTCAACCTTCTGCAAAGACAAAGGATTGCCATTAAATCGATGATCATTCATCATACTTTCGAAATGGTCATAAGGAGAGTAAATGCTCACCACAACCGGCCAGTACGCCAACCTCCCATAGAGGAATGCCGAGTGGTCCTCACCAGGAAGAAGGAGGGTGTCACCACCAACGCCAACCAAGTCAGTCTCCCTCTCAGCCTCAGAAGGCTCCCAGAACATCGTCCTAGGAGGGTCGATGGGAACCGTCAAGACATCCCGAGAGCACTAACGAGCCAAGCGCTCGCCCAAATACCACACAGGACCCATCGACGTCCTCAACAGAAACCGGCTCGAGCTCCTAGGTCGAAGGACCTCAGCCACAAAAGGAGGAGCGTCAACATACTTCGCCCAAGGCATGGGCACCCACTGGGAAAAGACAAGCAAGAAATCATTCTCATGATCGGTTAAAAAGTAATAAACAAGCAAAACGAATATAGGTGAGATGCTCACGCTGTCCAACTGAAGAGCGTTCACGTCCCGCCGGTGGCACCGTGAGAGGAATGCTTTCTCCTCGTGCGACACATCACCCAATCCCTCACAATGGGATAGGCCTTCTTCAGCGGCTCCGTCCTCTTGGGCGAGAGGCTCGGGAAGTAGGAGTACACCCACGCCTGTGAAGCAAGATAGTCAATAACGATCATTCGTAATTCGATAAGGAAAAGATAGTCCAGGGCCGACAGCACCAAGAGAAGTCCCCTTCTCCATCAACTCCGGACAAACCATGGCCCTTATGAAGCGGATGAGGACCGCAAAACCAGCAGTGACCCAGTCCCAACGTCCTAGGGAGCTCAGGTCAGAGAGAAAGGGAAGAAGCTTCGTCGACAGCCTCTCTCCCTTGTCTCCGAGGTAGATCGAAGACAAGAACCACCAGAGCCACAAGCGGGCCCTCTGCTCAGCTGTACAGGGAGGAGGAGCCGTCTCCCTCCCATCAATCACCACTAGCGTCGGGGTCTTCCCCGCAAAGTAGTCTCGGACGTTATAACTAGGCACCAAACCAGGCACTACAGCAGCCTTCGATGCCAAGTTCCAGCCGATCAACCTCCTAGCCTCGGCCGAGTCCACCCTCATGGCAGTCTCCGGCCACTCCACCGCCTCGGTCCCACACGGCAGACCTAACGATCATGCCGTAGTCCTCCAACGTGACTCCCACCTCACCAAAAGGCATGTGAAAAGTGGAAATCGTGTCCCAGAATCGGTCCAAGAAAGCGCGGACCAGGCTAAGGTTAGCCCGCAGCTTTTCTTCGCGATATCCCTCCAAGCCTGCACCAGGGCGCCAAATGCTCCCCGCTCGATCATGGCTCGCTCCTCCGCCGACAGCCCTCTCGTAGCACGCCATCGTCGTCGTGTGGCCCGAGAAGGATCGATGTTCCCGGCCTCCTATTGTGATTTGAAACAAAAGCTATCTTTAGTTTGAATGAAATTGGAAAAGATATGAGCAAATGAAATGAAAGAAGATGAGTGATGAGTGATGAATTCAAGATTACCAAGCTCTTCACCGTCCTATAGGACAGGTGACCCTCCGCAGCCCAAAGCAAGTGCCTGCTGTCCCAAGTCTCAGCCCACACAGGTGCTCCCCTCAGCTGACAACCACCTCGCCCAACGTTGTCCCGCCTCGGGGCCTTCTCCTCCTCGAGGACCTCGTCCTTAGCAACCTCAGCAGCTATCCCAACAGCAGTGAAAGCCTCCTTGAGAGCACGAGAAGCGTCAACGGCTATGTCCATGGGAGCTCTCCCAGAAGTAGAAGCCTCGTCACCTGCAACGTTAAATTAATTTTAGCCGCGTCAAGTGACGACGAACCTTGATTAGGGGATTTCCGAGTTTTAGAAGCCTCGAAGTCGCTCTTTTCTCGCCATCTTTGGCCGTATTCCCACAAACCCGATCACTCATGTGGTAATTTGGGTAAAGTCAAGCCTAAGTTGAAGCCTAGTCATGGGTTCGAGTCGAAATTTCGACAGCATTTCGTTATAACGGCGATTATGCCCTAGAAAAGTGTCCTGAAAAAGCCGTCACAAACCAAAATTCCGAGATTGTAGGAAGTTTACCCATCATACAAGGATTCCAAATATCAAGTTTCATCGCAAATGGGAAATCCTAAGGCTATGTTCGAAGCAATTTACGGTTTAGCTGTGAAACCGTCACAATTTCACTCAAATGCCCAAAATTCAACGAAAATTCGGAACAAATACATGGTTATGATCATTATACTACCAATTAGCCATTTACAAGGTTAATTTTACAAGGCAAGATCATTTGGAGGAAAAGCCCCAAATTTTCGACATTTTAGGGTTGAAAACCCTGAATTTTGTCGATCCAATTCGTCCATTATAGAAGATTAATGCAAGAATGATATACATACCTCGATTAGTCATGGTAAATGCAAGCTTTTCGATCAAATTTTGGCGGAAATGGTTGAGATTTGAGAGAGAAATTGATGATTTGTGTTTCAAAATAATGAAATAAAACCCCTGATTCATCGCGCTTTTACGCAGGAAAGACACCCCCAGGAATAGACGCAGCAGGTGTTGCGCATCTTCCAAGAGATGCGGCTCTTGCTGCGCCTCTTCCTCAACTTCCCTTCATACGAATTTTCGAAAATTCATTATGAGTTCGTTATTTATGGGCCCATCTTTGGTGCACCTCTTCCCCGATGCCTTTTTATCTTTTCTGGTCCGTTTGACGATTATTCTTCGCTCACACCCGCATTTCTAAGCCAACTGCAGACTATCATACATTATTTATTGCTTCCAAGACCTTGCTTGTCATAACGAGCAAGTATTCTCTGACATGTGTTTCGACACGCCTTCATTATATTCCCCCAGCGAGAGTAAACGGATAGACAATCCCTCTCGAGACATGGAGATAATTTCCCGATAAGGTTTCCCCGACGAGAGTTCATGACATACAATCGTCCTTCTCAAGTTCTTCTGAAGTTTGTTTGAAGACGGCCCAAGCAGATTTCTCCCAGCAGTTCCCGCCTGTGTCCTGCTACTCACGATATTTCTTGATTCCCCACGGAGTGCGATAAAGGTGTCGTTCTCCAGAAGTTCCCATACCGGCAGAGTTCTTAAACTCGAGCCTTAGTTACCTCTTAGGTTGAAATTATATTTGGCCTCCTCCCCATCGATGCTTTCCATTAGGGTCCCACACCCTAGCACAACCCTTACTTATCTTTTAGGTCTTACCCTTAGCTCCTATGCTTATCCTTAGCTCTTATGCTTAACCTTAGCTCCTACGCTTAACCTTAGCTCCTATGCACCTCCGGAAGCGTCTCGAGGAAGAAGTCTCAGGTATGGTCTCTTCTTATGGTTGGCGAGCCTCCTTACGTAGTCTAATTGACTTTAAATGACCCTCCCCGATAGTCAACAGACTCTAATATGTTCCCGACGACAGGTCCTTGGTTCAGACCCCTTGAGCCGCCTCGCGTCGCCATAGTCGTCAGGTTGTAATCTTCGATTGACCTGATGGCTATACTTTGACTTTCGCCTTGTCCAAGCCTCAGTCAAAGTGGGGGCTCTGTAGATACCTCATTTCTGCACCTCCCGCAAACCACCCGGTGATGATTGGGCCGCATGTTTGGTACGCGGAACGATTTGTGACAGTTCGTAAGTTTATCATCAAGTGATTGCTCAAACATTTATGTCTACCTCTTAATTGTCATCTACGTGCCGATACGGTCGTTTTGACAGTAATTAGAGTACATTTGGAGTCCGGGCCTAAAACCGTCTTCATTTTCTGATAACCGCTAAAATCCCGAGTCAGAATGTTCGGGAATGTTCCGGATATTTCTATTCCATATTTCACAATCTTTTAATCTTTGGTAAAAAATTTCCCGTAATATGCATACAAAATATTAAGGAAAATAAGATTAATCCGTTATGCCATAAATTAAACACGGAAATCTTTCTTCCGTAGGAGGAAACCACTTGGGAACAGACGCAGCAGGTGTTGCGCCTCTTCCAAGAGACGCAGTCACTGCTGCGACTCTTCCCAAGTCTTTTTTTCTGCGTATTTTTCGTATCTTTTCATATCTTTTCGAGATTCACTTCCAAAGTCTCTCCGAAAACCCTAGTTCCTTCACGTGATTAGTATAAATAGGAGCCTTCGCTCCTCATATTTATCACGCGAGTGTCCGCCCTTATCTTCTCCCTTTGCATTCTAGACCACGTTCTTACTTTTTGGCGCCTACGTGCTTGAACTTTCGACCACGTAAGCTCGGATCTTTCTGAGTACCAGCCTCGTTTTGCATGACCGACCAATTTGACCAACTCCACCATAATCAACTTTAATCAATCTTAATCGTTTTCCTCTTACGAGGGCACTTTCGTTACATTCGAGTCGAGCATCACTAAAACATAAACTTAGTTCATCTCGTTTCGTCAAACATGTAAGTCTGAGGGTGTAAATCCTTCTTTATTTATTATTATTTACTTTTTGTAATCATCATGTAAGATTTATGTCGAAAGTACTTCTAAAACCGATTTTAAAACCTTTTGTTTAAATCCTTTTTTACGGATTAACAGAAGACAGACGTCGAGAAAGGACGCAGCAACTTCTGCGCCTCTTCGAAGGGACGCAGCACCTGCTGCGCCTCTTCGTGAGGCTGCCGTAGTTCCTGCTTCCATTCTTCTTCCTTCGTCTCCTGTTAGTTTCGTTCCTTTGTTTTCTTTCGTCATTGTTTGCTCTTGTTTCGTTCACATAATATTTTTACATATTATTAATCACCGTTAGCATATAATTCATCGTTAAATCCCGACTTAAATCCCTTATAACCAATATTTGCGGGTTTTCGTCATTAAAATCAATTCAGGTTGTAGAGATTCGATTCATTCATATTGAGTTTCTGGAATTCGATCTTTGATATATTTCCATCTGTCTATTATCATATCCGTCATTAGTTCTTCATTAATCCGTCATATTTAACCTAATTAGTTCACTCATGTCACTAATCAATCTTTCATTCATGTGATTAATTCGTCTACATTCGTTTCATCCATGTTCTATCGTTTTTATGACTCATTCACATGTAATTAATGTATTAAATCACTTTCATCCGAGTGGAAAATCGTAATCAATCATTAAATTCACCCACGAATACTAACGATTTGCAGTTCCGGCTTCACAGTCAGAACTCAGCCTTGGAACAGACGCAACAACTGCTGCACCTCTTCCAGAGGGCGTAGTTCTAATGCGCCTGTTCCAGGTTGATTTCTGTCTCTGAACTTCCGTTCTGCCTTGACCTAGTTTTATTAGTTTACGTATTCAATTAATTGTCGTTCATATTATCGCCTAATCTGTTCGTTTATTATTTCCCAAATTATCCATTTTAAAAGTATTTTCAACATAAATTAATGAAACCGATGTAGTTATTGTAATTTTTCATTATTGTATTATTGTATTTCTTTTATCGCATTGTTTGTATGCCTTCACATGTAATTGAATCTAAATCCCTACTTCGACTCAATTGTATGTTAAATTAATTGTTCACCGACTTAGCTAATTCTTCATATGTTAGGATTAAAACTTGGATGTTGCATTGCATGCATATAATCGACAATATATCGAGTATAGAAAATTTTCCCTAATCATTAGTAGAGGCCGCTATCGAGGCGGGCGGGATTAGGTGTTCGATCAAAAGAGCTTCCTAATACGTACCCTCACCCCTTACTCCAGATCTCTATGAACATCCGTGTTCATTGGCATCCACGAGAGTCATTCTAGACATAGAATGCTAAGGGTAACGAGTTCTTGGTGTCTATGTCACTACTTTGTGTCTTGACATGACACGAGGTATTCGAACGGTTTCCAATTTCCCACAATAAATTGGTGGCGACTCCACAAATGCAAACGCTTGTTTCCCAAGCGCCCCCGTGGCCCATGTCCACAATATCCACGACCTATCGTTTTGGACAAGAGCCCTTTACGAATGTCATCTTCGATCCTTGTCCCTAGTACGGTCAAATCTTTGAAAGTCCTGATGTTTTGATACCTCAAATGATTTGCATAGATGGGATTTAGGTTGTCCAAGAATTCTCCACGAGGGTGGCTTCATCTGGGCGTTCAACAAGTTGAGTACTAGTCTTCCTCCACCGACTTAGGAAATCAGTGAAACCTTCTTTGTCATTTTGGGTAAGAACCTCTAAAGTGCGCATGTTGAGTTGGATTTCAGCATTATCCGCATATTGTTTAGCAAACTCGATTGCGGCATCGTCCCAAGTAGCGATTTTCTTCTGTTCTAGCGAATAGAACCATTGTTTTGGGATGGTGTCAAGAGATGAAGGAAAGATCCTTAAGCACATCTCGGGTTTAATGCCTTTGATAGACATGTAATCCTTGAAGGCACGGATATGGTTCAAAGGGTTTTCATGCCCCTTGAATTTAGGGATATCCGTCATGTTGAAATTGGTTGGCAACTTGGAACTCACAGCCTCATATTTGCGATTGTTCTCCCTATAAATGTCATCCCCTTTGAGATACATCAATTGTTCCTCCAAGTATTGGAGTCGTTTCTCAGCTGCAGTCATACCTATAGGAGGGTTTTCGTCACTGAAGTTGTTCACGAAATCATCAGCGATTTCACTTTCTCGAGGAGGCATCCTCGTTTCCATGGCATATATTCGGCCCTCAATGGTGTCAAGGCGATCATACACTTGGTCTTGAGTAACTTGGAGATGAGCTAGCACGGCTAGGATTTGATCATTACCATTCTGGAGTTGGTTGAAGTTCACGTCGCTTGTTTCAGGCATCTTGGAAACTGAATAAGAGATCGACGACGAATCAAAACACGATCGACCACTCTAGCACACTTACTCGAAAAGAAATGTTTTGACTCCTGAAGTGGGAGTGTGCCACTTGTGTCAAGTGAGTTTTGAGGAAATGACAAAGTTTGAAAAATGTTGGTCCTAGTCAACTTTAGTGTAGTTGTAGGAGTGGACTCGAAGTAAGGTTTTGATATGGGTTTTGAGGCCCGAATTTTGACTCGACAATTGGACAGAGTTTCGACTTGTTTTGTGCTAATATTAGGCCCATATTTCGAAATTTTACATTTTAAAGAAGGATTTTAGATTTAAAAAAATCGTCATGGTTTCGTTTAGAAAATGGTGATCATGTATGGTACAAACAATATACAAGCATTATAACGGGATGCTGAGTGCATTTAAATGGGTTTTGGTTTAAAGGGTGGGTTGCCATACCGAACAATCAAACCCGAAGTCTGTGGAGAGGCTCGTACCAAATAGGAGTAAGGCCGATTCCTAGTCCATTTCCTCAAGTAGTGAAAGTCCTTGATACAAACAAGAGTAAGTACCATGGTGTGGATGACGTCAATCGCTATCCATCCTTAGGCCCAAATAAGAATTAGGACCGTTTAGACGGGACGATTGGTCGAATGGGTTGGGTTGGGCCTAGGAAGGTCGAATAAACGATATAGGAAGACCGAGTTATGAAAAACCGACAATTGTCTTGTACAAACTACCCTAACCTTGTTCAAGTTTCACTCTTTTGGCTACACGTAAGTGTATTATCCCCAGCGGAGTCGCCAAACTGTGGACGCGGGCCTACGGGGGCGCTTGGGGGAGAACAAGCGTTTGCATTTGTGGAGTCGCCACCAATTTATTGTGGAAAATTGGAAACCGTTCGAATACCTCGTGTCATGTCAAGACACAAAGTAGTGACATGAACACCAAGAACTCGTTACCCTTAGCATTCTATGTCAAGAATGACTCTCGTGGATGCCAATGAACACGGATGTTCACAGAGATTTGGAGTAAGGGGTGAGGGTACGTATTAGGAAGCTCTTTTGATCGAACACCTAATCCCGCCCGCCTCGATAGCGGCCTCTACTAATGATTAGGGAAATTGTTTATACTCGATATATTGACGGTTATATGCATGCAATGCAACATCCAACAAATTAATCCTTGCATGTGAGAATTAACTAAGTCGGTGAACACGTAGTTTAGCATACAATTAATATCAAAGTCGGGATTTAAGTTCAATTACATGTGAAAACATACAAGTGATATAATAAAGAAAATACAATAATAATACAATAAAGAAAAATTACAATAATAACATTGGGTTAATTGATTTATGTCGAAAACACTTTTAAAACGGATAATTTGGAAAAGAAAGAATGAATGAATTAACGAACAGAAAATAAGGTGATAATACGATTAGTAGTTAATTAAATACGTAAACTAATAAACTAGGTCAAAGCAACACGAGAGTTCAGAGACAGAAATCAACCAGGAACAAGCGCAGCAGAGTTGTGTCCCTTGGAAGAGGCGCAGCAGTCGCTGCGTCTGTTCCTTGGCTCAGTTCTGGCTGTGAAGCCGGAATTGCAAGTCGTTAATATTCATTGGTGAATTTAATGATCGATTAATAATATTTGACTCGGATGAAAGTGATTTACAGAATATTTACATATGATTAATGGTCATAAAAGCGATAAGCATGGAACAAAACTAATTAGGACTAATTAATTACAAGATTAATAAGGATTAATTAACAAATTAATGAACTAACTAATTAATTAGGTTAAACAGGTTATTAATGACGAACTAATGGTGGATATGATGAACAAAAGGTGGGAATATGTCAATGACGAATTCTGGAGACTCAATATTAATGAATCGAACCTCCAAAAACCGAATTTGATTTTAATGACGAAAACCCGCAAATATTAGTTATAAGGGATTTAAGTCGGGAATTTAAAAGATGAATTAAGTACTAATAACAATGAATATATTACATGTTAGAGTTATTATGCTTAAATCGTCATATGAACAATGAACAATTGAAGAAAGAAATAAAACAATCGAATCATCAAAGGACGAAGGAAGAAGAAAGGAAGCAGGAACTGCGGCAGCCTCACGAAGAGGCGCAGCAGGTGCTGCGTCCTTTCTCGACGTCTGTCTTCTGATAGTCCGTAAAAAGGGTTTAAAGCTTAGTTTTAGAAATCGGTTTTAGAAATACTTTCGACATAAACCTTACATTATGATTGCAATAAATGAATAATAATAAAATAGGGATTATACACCCTCAGACTTACATGTTTGACGAAACGAGATGAACTAAGTTAAAGTTTAGTGATGCTCGACTCGAATGTAGACGAAAGTGCCCTCGTAAGAGGAAATTAACAGATTGATTAAAGTTGATTATGGTGGAGTTGGTCAAATTGGTCGGTCATGCAAAACGAGGCTGGTACTCAGAAAGATCCGAGCTTACGTGGTCGAAAGTTCAAGCACGTAGACGCCAAAAAGTAAGAACGTGGTCTAGAATGCAAAGGGAGAAGAGAAGGGCGGACACTCGCGTGAGATATATGTGAGACCGAAGGTCTCTATTTATACTAATCACGCGGAGGATGTAGGGTTTTCAGAGAAACTTTGGAAGTGAATCTCGAAAATATATGAAAAGATACGAAAAAATATGCAGAAAAGGATTTGGGAAGAGGCGCAGCAGGCACTGCGTCTCTTGGAAGAGGCGCAACACCTGCTGCGTCCTTTCCCAAGTAATTTCCCCCTGCGGAAGAAAGATTTCCGTGTTTTGGTTATGGAATAACGGATTTATCTTGTTTTCCTTAATATTTTGTGTGAATATTACGGGAAATTCTTTACCAAAGATTAAAAGATTGTAAAATATGGAATAGAAATATCCGGAACATTCCAGAACATTCTGACTCGGTTTTAGAAAATGAAGACGGTTTTATGACCCGGACTCCAAATGTACTCTAATTACTGCCAAAACGACCGTGTCGGCACGTAGATGACATTTAAGAGGTAGACATAAATGTTTGAGCGATCACTTGACGATAAACTTACCAACTGTCACAAATCGTTCCAAGTACCAAACATGCGGCCCAATAATAAAATAGGGATTATACACCCTCAGACTTACATGTTTGACGAAACGAGATAAACTAAGTTAACGTTTAGTGATGCTCGACTCGAATGTAGACGAAAGTGCCCTCGTAAGAGGAAATTAACAGCTTGATTAAAGTTGATTATGGTGGAGTTGGTCAAATTGGTCGGTCATGCAAAACGAGGCTGGTACTCAGAAAGATCCGAGCTTACGTGGTCGAAAGTTCAAGCACGTAGACGCCAAAAAGTAAGAACGTGGTCTAGAATGCAAAGGGAGAAGAGAAGGGCGGACACTCGCGTGAGAAATATGTGAGACAGAAGGCCTCTATTTATACTAATCACGCGGAGGAAGTAGGGTTTTCGGAGAAACTTTGGAAGTGAATCTCGAAAAGATATGAAAAGATACGAAAAAATACGCAGAAAAGGATTTGGAAAGAGGCTCAGCAGGCACTGCGTCTCTTGGAAGAGGCTCAACACCTCCTGCGTCCTTTCCCAAGTGGTTTCCCCCTGCGGAAGAAAGATTTTCGTGTTTTGGTTATGGAATAACGGATTTATCTTGTTTTCCTTTATATTTTTTGTGAATATTACGGGAAATTCTTTACGAAAGATTAAAAGATTGTAAAATATGGAATAGAAATATCCGGAACATTCCAGAACATTCTGACTCGGTTTTAGAAAATGAAGACGGTTTTATGACCCGGACTCCAAATGTACTCTAATTACTGCCAAAACGACCGTGTCGGCACATAGATGACATTTAAGAGGTAGACATAAATGTTTGAGCGATCACTTGACGATAAACTTACGAACTGTCACAAATCGTTCCGCGTACCAAACATGCGGCCCAATCATCACCAGGTGGTTTGCGGGAGGTGCAGAAATGAGGTATCTACAAATGACCGACCAATTTGACCACCACATCAATTAATTTAATCTAAATCCTCTAACGAGGACATTTTATTCATACATTCGAGTCGAGCAATCACTAAACGTTAACTTAGTTAATCTCGTTTCGCCAAACATGTAAGTCCGAGGGTGTAAATCCCATCTTTTTTTTATTGTATTTTATTTTTGTACTCATTAATGTAAGATTTACGTCAAAAATATGTTCAAAACCGACTTCTAAAAACCCTTTTATCAAAACCGTTTTTACGGATCAGCAGCAACCAGACGTCGAGAAGAAACGCAACAGCTGTTGTGCCTCTTCGAAGGGTCGCAGCATCTGCTGCGCCTCTTCCAGAGGCTGCTGCTGCTTCTGCTCTTCTTCTTCCTCGGTTTTTTTTCTGTTGTTTCGCTTCTTTTCTTTTATTTTCTTATTTTCTTTCTTTTCTTCGCACATAAATAAATGTTAATATATTCCTTTTAATTATCACGTTTTATTTACGACTTGGATCCCTTATAATCGATATTTGCGGGTTTTCGTCATTAAATCAAATCCGGATTTTGGGAAACTCGATTTGTTCATATTAAGTTTCTGGAATTCGACCCTTTGTACATATTGCTTATTTCCAGTTTGTCGCATTCTTTCAAGTTAATTTCCGTCTTCGTAAATAACCTAATTCGTTTTAATTCAGTTATAATTCATTTCTAACCTGTTTAATTCGTTTTAATTTGTGTTCATTGCTTTTATGACGGCTTCATATGTAATTAACCCGTTAACTTACCTTCACTTGAGTTGAATGTCGATAATCAACTACTAAACACACTAACGAACATTAACCAACCCGCGGTTCTGACTTCACAGCCACAACTCAGCCCAGGAATAGACGCAGTGATAGCTGCGCCTCTTCCAAGGGACGCGGCTATGTTGCGCCTATTCTAAGATGAGTTCTGTCCTTGAACTTCCGTTCTCGCTTTGACCTAATCCTTAATTACATAATTAATTGACTATTAACCATAATATCACTCTTAATCTGTTTTATTTTTGTTACTTAATTTTCAACTCTTCCATTTTCTTTTCTTTTCTCCAAAATTCCGTCTTGAGTGTATTTTTGACGTAAATCAATTAATCCATTGTAATTTATTGTAATTTTAATTATCGCTATTTATTTATCATATTTATTATGTATGGTTTATTTTTATAGTTTTTCACATGTAATTAATTTAACATCCCAACTTCAACCATATTGTTTGCTAATTACTTGTTCACCGACTTAGTTTAATTCACATGTTAGGATTAATCCATTGGATGTTGCATTGCATGCATATAATCGACGACATATCAAGTACGAATGATTTCCCCAATCAATTGTAGAGGTCGTTATTGAGGCGGGCGGGATTAGGTGTTCAGTAAAAGGACTTCCTAATACGTACCCTCACCCCTTACTTCAGATCTCTGTGAACATCCATGTTCATTGGCATCCACGAGAGTCATTCTAGACATAGAATGCTAAGGGTAACGAGTTCTTAGTGTTCATGTCACTACTTTGTGTCTTGACATGACGCGAGGTATTCGAACGGTTCCAATTTCTCATAAAAATTGGTGGCGACTCGACAAATGCAACGCTTGTCCCAAGCGCCCCCGTTGCCCCGTGTCCACACGAGTAAGTGACTTACTCGATCGAGTGCCCCTTACTCGATCGAATGTCACACATACTCTATCGAGTACCCATCAGGTCAGCTACTGTTAAGCGTAAAAATATACTTACTCGACAGAGTAAGTCCCACTCGATAGAGTACCCATAGATATAGAAAACCGTAGTATTACAGTCTTCCCTCCTTAAAAAGAACTTCGTCCCCGAAGTTTAACTCATATACAAAAACAAAATATACTATCTCCCCTCCGACATAACAACATAACCAAAACTCAAAACAAAACTCAAAACAGAACTCCCAAACAACTCTCAAACCGACTCAAAGCAACTACTAACTGTATTAAAACCAACATAAAACATACAAAACCTTATGCGACCATCTCCTACCCCCCTAAAAGAAACATGGTTACGTCCTCGTAACCACACATACCTAATCAAAAAGAGACGGATACCGTTCCCTCATAGCCTCTTCCGCCTCCCAAGTCGCCTCCTCAACCTCATGGTTAGACCAAAGAACCTTAAGCAACACTCTTTCCCCATGTCTAGTTTTCCGAACCTTGTGATCAAGAATCTGTTTTGGCACCTCAAGATAAGACAAGGACTCATCCAACTCTATGTTCTCTACCTCTAACACATGTGAAGGGTCACTCACATACTTCCGTAACTAAGACACATGGAACACATTATGCACTCTATCCAAATCTGCTGGCAACGCTAATCGGTAAGCAACCTCACCCACGCGATCCAAAATTTCATATGGCCCTATAAAATTCTGGCTCAGCTTCCCTTTCTTACCAAATCTCATGACCCCACGCATAGGAGACACTTTCAAAAGAACCTTGTCCCCAACCTAAAACTCTATGTCACGACGATGTAAATCTGCATAACTCTTTTGTTGATCCTGGGCTGCTTTCATCTTTTGTCTGATCAGCTTAACCTGTTCTACCATCTCCTGTACCATCTGTGGTCCTAAAATCACTGCCTCAGCTCTATCATCCCAGCAAATCGAACTTCTACACCTCCTCCCATACAAAGCCTCAAATGGTGCCATACCAATACTCGTATGATAGTTGTTGTTATAAAAAAACTCAATCAGATCCAATCTCTCCTCCCAGCTACCACCAAAATCCATAACACAAGCTCGCAACATATCCTCCAAAGTCTTGATGGTCCTCTCTGTCTGTCAATCTGTCGCAGGATGAAATGCAGTACTCATCTTCAAAGTAGTTCCCATCAACTCCTGCAACTCTTTCCAAAACCGTGATATGAACCTAGCATCTCTATCTGACACTATATCCTTAGGCGCCTCATGCAAACGAACCACATGCTTCCTATAAGCCAAAACTAACTGTATCTTGGTCTAATTATCTTTCATCGGTAAAAAATGAACTGACTTGGTCAAACGATCAACTGTTACCCATATCATGTTGTTACCCTGTTGACTCCTCGACAAACCCACTATAAAATCCATAGAGATAGACTCCCATTTCCACTCAAGTACCTCAGGAGGCTAAATCTTACCTTGTGGTCGTCGCTGCTCTCCCTTAACCCTCTGACATGTCAAACACCGAGCCACAAACTCAACTGTTTCCTTCTTCATCCCAGGCCACCATAAAGTCTTCTTCAAATCTTTATATAACTTGTCACCGCCTGGATGTACCGAATATGGTGTGCAATGAGCCTTTGTCATGATCATCCTTTTCAACTCCTTATCACTAGGAACACACCACCTCTCATCAAATCTCACACTGCCATCTGTATGAATAGAGAACATAGACACTGTCCCTTTCTCTACTCCAGCTCTCCACTCCTCGATCTTAGGATCCAAAGCCTGTTTCTTGTGAATATCATCATAAAGATCTGGCTCCACTGTCAAGTCCCCTCTAGCATCCCTTTTCGGTATCATATGTATCCCCATCATCCCCACCTCTTCTCTCAACCTCATTAAAGACATAGTTGTACAAAGAGAATGCACACTCTTCCTGCTCAACGCATCTGCAACACATTAGCCTTCCCTCCGTGGTATATAATATCCATGTCATAATCCCCAATCAGCTCCATCCACCTCCTCTGTCTCATGTTCAACTCCTTTTGAGTTAAGATGTACTTGAGACTCTTGTGATCTGAAAACACCTTAAAGGTCGCCCCATAAAGATAGTGCCTCCAAATCTTGAGAGCAAACACAACTGCACCCAACTCCAGATCATATGTCGGGTAATTCTCATAAGGCTTCAATTGCCTAGAAGCATAAGCAATTACCTTCCCGTTCTGCATCAACACACATCCCAAACCGTTCTTTGAAGCATCTGTATACACTTCAAAGTTCTCACACCCTTCAGGTAATGCTAAGATTGGAGCTATGGTCAAACGCTTCTTTAATGTTTGGAACGCCGTCTCACAACCTTCATCCCAATGAAACCTGTTCTCTTTCCTCATCAACGCTGTCATAGGTCTGGCTATCGTGGAAAAGTCTTTCACAAATCGACGATAGTACCCTGCCAAACCCAAGAAACTCCTGATCTCTGCCACGTTATTTGGTGCTTCCCACCGAGTAACTGCCTCTATCTTTGTTGGATCCACATCTACACCCTTCTTTGAAATCACATGTCCCAGAAAAGCAACTTCCTCGAGCCAAAACTCACACTTAGACAACTTTGCATACAGCTGATTGTCTCGCAAAGTCTGCAAAACTAACCTCAAATGCTCCTCATGCTCCTCCTTAGTCTTAGAATAGACTAAGATATCATCGATAAAGACCATAACAAACCGATCCAAGAACTGACTGAAAACCCGATTCATCAAATCAACACTGCAAGTGCGTTAGATAACCCAAACGGCATCACAACATACTCATAGTGACCATACCTCGATGTAAAAGTTGTCTTTGGTATGTCCTCCTCCCGAATCTTCACCTGATGATAACCTTACCTCAAATCAATCTTAGAAAAGACCGCTGCCCTATTCAACTGATCAAAAAAATCATCTATCCTTGGCAAAGGATACCTGTTCTTCACGGTAACCCTATTCAGCTCTCTGTAATCGATGCATAGCCTCAAACTCCCATCTTTCTTTTTCACAAACAGCACTAGTTCTCCCCATGGTGATACACTAGGTCTAATGTACCCCTTATCAATCAAATTATCCAGCTGTTTCTTCAGCTCCTCCAACTCTTTAGGACCCATGCGGTACGGGGCCTTAGAGATTGGTCTCGTCCTTGGTTTCAACTCAACACTGAAATCGATCTCCCTCTTTAATGGTAAACCTGGTATCTCCTCCGGAAAGACATCTGAAAAATATCCCACCACTGGTATCAGATCAACTGTCGAACTCACCATACTATGGTCTCTCACATGGCATAAGATCAACGGACACCCCTTCCTCAGATAAGACTTTAAGGTCACTGTTGCAATCAACTTGGCTTTGGGTTTGACAACAAACCCACGGTAAGACACACTAACTCCCTTAGGACCTCTCAAAGAGACTCTCTTTTGGTGACAGACTATTCTAGCCTTGTACTTACCCAATCAATCCATACCAACAATCATCTTAAAACCGTCCAAAGGAAAATCTAACAAGTCCACTGGTATGTCAACATGCCCAACTATCATAGACACACCCTTATACAGCCTCCCACAAGAAACAGACTCACCCGACGGTATAAAAACTTCCTCTTTTACAGACTCATACTGTAATACTACGGTTTTCTATGTCTATGGGTACTCTATCGAGTGAGGCTTACTCTGTCAAGTAACTATCTTTTACGCAAAACAGTAGATGACCTGATGGGTACTCGATTGAGTAAGTGAGACACTCAATCGAGTAAGGGGCACTCGATCGAGTAAGTGACTTACTCGATCGAGTGAGTGACTTACTCGATCGAGTAAGTGTGTCTTACGAGATTGTTTAGCCGGGTTTTGTTAATAATGTGAGAGTAATATAAAAAGGATTCCGTCACTTTGCTTAATCACCTTTAATATTCTAAAACCTTTCAAAGAGAAGAATAACAGTTATGTACATCACATCCATCGCATTGTTAACAAATCCCAAGGCTTGGGTTGTCGGATTGGCTTGTTCTTTATGTCGTTGTGATCGTTGTGTCGAGGGTAAGCTTCTTATATAATTTTTATAATGTTTTGATAAGTTTGTTTAAACCCTTATTGGGTAAATTAGGGGTTTTAAGGAGTATTGTTGATGCTAGATTGTGATTGTATGATTGTGTGTTTATAGGAGGTGATTTCATTGAAGAACGATTAAGATTAGCTGATTGTGACGATCTTGGTGATTGCTTTTCCAGGTAGGGTTTCCCTACTCAGTATCGGTTACATGGTTGTGTTGGTAACTGATTGTTGTTGTTGTATAACGTATTGGTATTGGATTCTGATTTGGTGATTATTGGTAGTGTATTGTGATTGTTGTATATTTGTCTGCGATCTTTAGGGTGCGTCCCTGGCTGAGTGGAGTCACTTGCGGGAGTGGCTTCACGCCCTTAATTCGCTTTCTGTGGAACCCACCACAGAAGGGATGTGCACATTAATGAACATGGGTTTATCGCTCGGATGAGATGAGCGGGGATTAGGTGGGAACGGCTGCGGTCCACCACTGGCGGCGAGGATTACCTGTTGCGATGGGTAATCTGGCAGGGCTACACACTTTAGTGTGTAGTCAGGTGTGTGGTGGTGTGATGGAGTTTGGGTTGATTGAATTAGTTGTGGTATTGTTTTATTGCAGCTGTTTGTTTTGTGTAATCAGTACTGACCCCGTTTAAATGTTTTAAAAACTGTGGTGATCCATTCGGGGGTGGTGAGCAGTTGTCTAGCTGGTATACTATGGATGCGTGCAGGATTAGCTAGGGATGGAGTTGCCACGAGTCTGATAGTAGTCTTCCGCTGTGTTGTCTTTATACTTTTGTACTTCAGTTGTAGTTTGGTTTAGAACAGGTGTACTTTACTTTACAGTTGGTTTTGTTATGTAATCACTTAAACTTATTTATTAAAGTACGTTCTTTATGGTCTATTTGATATACATTACCTCGGGTAACCGAGATGGTAGCATTCTCATGCTTTAAGTGGTCCTGGTAAGGCACTTGGATTATGGGGGTGTTACAAAGTAGTATCAGAGCGACGATTTTGGAACCTGTAACTAATGAACCCAATGAACTTAGGGAGTCAAAATAAAATGAACCCGGGTAGGAGTTGTAGGAGCTAATGCAAAGACTTGGGAGACGTCCTAAAGTCGCGAACTCGCCCTACAACTTTAAACCGGTCACTATGGGGTGTCATGGGATCGCTATATGTTTACTAATGTTTATTGTGTATGTTGGATGTTGTGTTGTATAGAAATGTTGGAAAATGATTGTGGTGGAATGGGGAATGTGGTAAATGATAAAGTGTTGTGAATAAGCATGTTGCATGATAGTTGGTTTACAATGTTGTTTGGAATTGTTGGAAAAGTATATAAGAATGATGAATGATGTGGTGGAAAAAGGAAGTAGTTCATATATGACAATGTGTGATGAATAATGATGTTGCAGGATAGATGATTTACAATGTGGCTATACTAGTAACATGTGATTAGGGGATGTGATATGATTATGCATAATTTTGTTTGCTTAAAGTTATATAATAAGTTCATATACTTGTCTATTGTTGTATCATATGCACTTATTGGATGAAGTATGTGGTTTAAATGGGAAGAATTGATTAGAAAAAAATTGAGTGCAATTGCATGAGAATATGAATTTTGTGATTATGAATATGTTTAGGTGACGAAGTGGATTTGTAATAATGTTTTATTAGTAACATGGAAATAGGATTTGTAATGTATGAGTATGTTTTGTTTTACGAAAAGTTATAAAGTTAAAGCATGCGGTAGTACATGATTGATAAGTTGAATGTTATATGAGCATGATAGATGTTATTATTTGGCTTTTGGTAGGTAGTAACATGTGGTTAGGGATAGTAGTTTTACAAGTATCGAGTCGCTTTTGTTCACCTTGTTGATGTTTAAGTTGGTTGAAAGAGAAAATCAAATAGTTATGTTGTCCGATTACAGCGAAGTGGTCTTTAAAATGTTATAACTTGAGATGTATATATTATTTTGATGTGATTCTAATTGGAGGTGATAGCTTGTCTTTTTAAGATTCTAACGATAGGTCGCACGCCCAAAATGACCAAGAAATGAGTGAGATATGACCGTTTTACAAAAATTGGACAGTGCTGAGAAATGCGTAGGGTACTCGATCGAGTGCACCCCTTGTTACTCGATCGAGTAACCCTTAATCGATCGAGTAGCCCTGGTAATTTATTATACGTGCTTCTGACCTTCACCTACTCGATCGAGTAGGCTGCACTCAATCTAGTGACCCCTGTTTTGGGTCATATGCTTATCTTTTGACTTTGTTGCATATTATATTTAATTCAAAGATGTTATTTTGCTCCTTTATGCATTGCTTTACATGTGTGTCGGTCTTGATGTGTAAGTTACCCAATCTTATGATGTAGTGAGTGGCACCTTATGGTGGGTATGAGTTCAGTGGGGAGGACATGAGTTATATGTGGTTGTGATGGATAGTGGAAAAAGAAAAGGAACATTGATGAGCTGATTGAGGCATGGTGCAAGTTTTGTGAGACGTGGTGAGTGATATAATTGCGAATTTGAGTAATGTAAAGGTAAGTGTATATGAGCAAGAAGTGATGTAAGTGTAAGGAATGTGAGAATAAAAAGGTTGAAAGGAAGGATGTGGATAGTAGCAACTTGAGATGTGTAAGGAATTATGGAGGGAGATGGTTAGATTGTGTTGGTTAAGGATATATGTAATGAAAGGTCGTTGTAGGAGAATGAAGAAGATTGGTATATAGTGAACTTAGATGGAGACATGTCGCAACTTGGATTCGTAGACAGTGAGTGAGTTTGGGAGATTTGGTTTATTAAGAGGTAAAACTAGTGTGTGCTTTTCTTGGGCAATTAATGGTATGAAACAAGTTTTGGTTGTGAGTGATAGCATGATGAGAGAAGATCCATGGTAAGAAAGATTGAGATGGTACTGATATGAAATAATGGAATTTGAGTTTTGGAGCAACGAAAAGGTAACTGGATTACTAGAGAGTTAGGTACAAGGAGTAAGGAAATGAACTATTAATTGGTATTGTCGCGTGTAAAGAGAAAAGAAGGATAAAAGTAAGCTGAGAAAAATATTGACCGGAGTTATGTGATATAGAGGTAGGGAATCATCGAGATGTACGATACTATCATGAGGATGTGAGTTAATGGTTATATAGGAGTTTCAGGACAACATGATTAGTCATGAGTTTCGAGGAATTAAGGGAGTAAGAAGTTGGTAGAGTATCTGCACGATATGAGATTTTGGTGGAGAGTTTGATGACGATGCAATTAAGGATAGTATTGGGAAGAATTTTGAGGTAAATTTTGTTGGTGGATTTGATGTCATTATTTGGAATGCTAACCAAAGACAGGAGAAATGAACTGTGATATTTATAGGTGAGTGTAAGAGATTTGTTATACGAACAGTGGTGGTGTTGTGGTGTTGTCACTAGTGGTTAAGGGTGGTGATTAGAAAGAAAGGTAGCTATTCTAAAAAGGTTCATTTTGTAGAGGCCGGATTGGTATGTATGTTTGTGAGGGGGTATACGATGTGATTATAGGAGGCGGTGGCTAGTACTTGAGTACTAATGGTATGGTTACATTTGGCAGGAGTATGCGAATGGGAGAATGTGTTATGAAGGGCATACGAGTTAAGCTCGGGCAAGAGATAACCTTTATTAAGTGGTAACTTACGTGATCAGGATTGACTGGTTGGATGTTATTACGGGTCTATGATGTGTATAAATGTTTGTGTGAGGTTCTGACCTCACGAGAAGTGGTATGGAGTGATAGTTATAAAGTTGTTATCTGAATGTTCTGTAATATATGTTGGGTACGGTAACCTAATGGAATGATATTCAAAAAGTAATAATTTGAGTAATCTGGCATGGCTAGTTATACTTGTATGTGTATTCATGATATATGTTTATTCCGTGAAAAGGTATGGATGATATTCATGAGGTTCTTATCTGTTTATTCCGTATGATTTGTTGCATTGTGATCTAGTAGAGCGGCTTTAATGAAGTTTTCTTGTCATGGAAGTGGTACTGATTCAGTGTTTATGGGATTGTACGAGTTGCGATGACTATCGATGTGGCTGTTGTGCCCCGGGTGGTGATCCGGGCACGGTATTTCGTGTTGTGATGCGGGTATTTTTGCGCTGCGGTGCGGCTGTGGGTGGCGGTGTTGCGATGCCGTCATCGGTTGTGGTGGAGTAGGTGGGATGAGTACGTTTTCGAGTGACTATACCAGTCATATAGATTGTTGTTTTGTTGCTGTTTCTTGTGAGCTTCGTTTGGACATATAGACTGTTGTTTTGTTTATTAATGTTTCTTACCGGCTTCAGTTTGGGGGTGAGGGTAGAGTATAATATGGAAGAGAGTTGTATATGTTTTCGTTGTTATCATAGTATAGTGATATCATGTTGGTGGAACACAGTTGTGAGAGGTTGTTAAAGTACTTTTGACCTTGTTTTAGATGAGGCATGGGTTGACATAGTAATGGCAAGTGATTTGTGGAACAGGTGTTGTACTGATCTGGAAGCTGCAAGTAGTTCATAATCTTTTATAGAGACAGTGAACATAGGGTGTTGAGAATTAGTATCATGTTAAGTTATGTATGAGTTTTGCGGTGATGAAAGAAAGGAACTTGAGGATCTAGTATGAGTGTGGGTAATAAGTGTGGATCGTGAGTTATGCTTTTGGAGATAGGTGCTTTGTATAGAGTATGTCATTCTACAGTAATGTGGAAGAATTGGAGTATTGGTTATGCTAAGGATTTTGTGGTATAGGTTAGGTGGTGTGCTGTATGAATTGAGGTATGGGAACTGTATAAGTAAGAAAGCCCTGGAAATAGGAATGGTTATGGGTGTTGAGTTTATAGCCGGTTATCATTGACATGTGGTGGTGATGAGAAGATACAACTAAGGATTTAGCATTAGTGGGTTATGAGGACGTAACCTTTATCTTAAGAGGAGTAGGATGCGACAAAGAGAGTTTGACGGTTGTACATGTTGTAGTACAGTTGGAAGTAGAGTGTTGGTGTATCATAAAGGATGGATTTGTATTGTGGTTGATATTGTTAAAAGGTCATGGCCGTGCTTATAGTATTGCGATGTCAAGGAGTACGAGAATACTTCGATAGTGTTGACAGTTGGGTGATGATGTTTACGAGTTCGATAGTGTTGACAGTTGGATGATGATGCTATGAGTGGCAGTAAACTTCGAGGACGAAGTTCCTTTTAAGGGTGGTAGAAAGTAACATTCTGTTTGATGTTTATAAGTGTCTTGATATTGGATTTTCTAGCGGATAATATGTTAGTGAAACGGAGCTAGCGGCGTTGGTGGATGGTAGTTGGTAGTGTATGGAGTTAGTGTTGAGAGAGACACAATGTAGTCGATACGATATCGTGAGTCATGTTGTGGAGGTAGGCATAGTTGGTGGAGTTAGTGTTAAGAGTTCGTGTTTTATAGGTTGGGGTTTCGTTTTGAGTTCTTAGTTGCGTTGTTGTGTTTTGGTCGAGTTAGTATGGTTGTTTTGAGTATGGGTTGAACTTCGGGGACGAAGTTCTTTTTAAGGAGGGAAGACTGTAATACTACGGTTTTCTATGTCTATGGGTACTCTATCGAGTGAGGCTTACTCTGTCGAGTAAGTATCTTTTACGCAAAACAGTAGCTGACCTGATGGGTACTCGATCGAGTAAGTGTGACACTCGATCGAGTAAGTGTGTCTTACGGGATTGTTTAGCCGGGTTTTGTTAATAATGCGAGAGTAATATAAAAAGGATTCCGTCACTTTGCTTAACCACCTTTAACATTCTAAAACCTTTCAAAGAGAAGAATAACAGTTACGTACATCGCATACATCGCATTGTTAACAAATCCCAAGGCTTGGGTTGTCGGATTGGCTTGTTCTTTATGCCGTTGTGATCGTTGTATCGAGGTTAAGCTTCTTATATAACTTTTATAATGTTTTGATAATTTCTTTTAAACCCTAATTGGGTAAATTGGGGGTTTTTAGGAGTATTGTTGATGTTAGATTGTGATTGTATGATTGTGTGTTTATAGGAGGTGATTTCGTTGAAGAACGATTATGATTAGCTGATTGTGACGATCTTGGTGATTACGTTTCTAGGTAGGGATTCCCTACTCAGTATTGGTTACATGATTGTGTTGGTAACTGATTGTTGTTGTTGTATAACGTATTGGTATTGGATTCTGATTTGGTGATTGTTGGTAGTGTATTGTGATTATTGTATATCTATCTGTGATCTTCGGGGTGTGTTTCTGGCTGAGTGGAGTCACTTGCGGGAGTGGCTTCACGCCCTTGATTTGCCTTCTATGGAACCCGCCGCGGAAGGGATGTGCACATTAATGAACATGGGTTTATCGCTCGGATGAGATGAGCGGGGCTTAGGTGGGAATGGCTGCGGTCCCCCACTGGCAGCGAGGATTACCTGTTGCGATGGGTAATCTGGCAAGGCTACACACTTTAGTGTGTAGTCAGGTGTGTGGTGGTGTGATGGAGTTTGGGTTGATTGAATTGGTTGTGGTATTGTTTTATTGCATCTGTTTGTTTTGTGTAATCAGTACTGACCCCGTTTAAATGTTTTAAAAACTGTGGTGATCCATTCGGGGGTGGTGAGCAGTTGTCTAGCAGGTATACTATGGATGCGCGCGGGATTAGCTGGGGATGGAGTTGCCACGAATCTGATAGTAGTCTTCCGCTGTGTTGTCTTTATACTTTTGTACTTCAGTTGTAGTTTGTACTTCAGTTGTAGTTTGGTTTAGAACAGTTGTACTTTACTTTACAGTTGGTTTTGTTATGTAATCACTTAAACTTATTTATTAAAGTACGTTCTTTTATGGTCTATTTGATATACATTACCTCGGGTAACCGAGATGGTAGTATTCTCATGCTTTAAGTGGTCCTGGTAAGGCACTTGGAGTATGGGGGTGTTACACATACCCTCTCAAACCCAAAAGCTTAGCATGACTCGATGATATAAAAGACTGTGATGCGCCCGAATCAAATATGTTTAGGTAAAGACTCCATTAACAATAAAAGTACCCGTGATAACGTGAGCATCATCCTCAGCTGCTTTCTTCTCCATCATGAACATCTTACCACTGGTTTTCTGTCCACCTCCCTGGATAGTACTAGGAGAAGTAGATGGCTTAGCAGCCGACCCCGACCCCTGGTTATTGTTTGCTGCTGGTCTCTGATATGAATTACCGCCATTGCGATTAGCCCCACCATTGTTGTTCTGACCACCCTGATTGTTCCATGACCCAGCCGGCCTGTTACTAACATAGCTCTGAGATGGACCCTGAGAGAAACTCCCCTGCGACTGCCTCTGAAAAACCCTACCCATAGCATTGGTACACTCATGTCTCTTGTGGCCCACACCGCCACAGTTAAACCCCAACTGCTACTACCACCTCCACGGCCACGCCCATAAGAAACTCCACCACTGAACCCTGGCCCGAAGAGTAAGCTCTCACTTGGTTATGGCCGCCCCTCTTGTAACTAGACTGACCACCACCCTTACTCTCAGCCTTCCTCTTCTCAGAAGATCTCTCCCTGTTCTCCTTAGCCATCTCTACTAACCTCTCAGCTCTCCCGGCACGCTCGTATACCTCCTTAACATCAGTAAGGACTCCTACCGACAGCTTTTCCATAATCTTGGGTGTCAAACCCTTCTCAAACCTCAATGCCAAATTCTCCTGGTTCAGTCCCATATCCTCTGCATACCTAGACTTCTCGTTGAACTTGTGTTAATATTCAGCCACTGTCATATCAGAAATCATCTTAAAGTCATCAAACTCCTCTCTCAGCTTACTACTCACATGTTCTGGCATAAACTCTCGACGCATGGCTCTCTTGAACTCACCCCAAGGTATAGAAGACAACCCTTGTTTCGCATATAAGTCCAAGGCACTCTCCCTAACTTTGTCCCACCACTCTCCAGCTGCATCTCTCAATTAGAACGCAGCTTATTCCACTCGAAAATCCTCAGGACAATGAACCATATTAAGTATGTTCTCCATCTCTCTATGCCAATTATCAGGCAGAATTGGCGCACCTGTGCCCATGTACTTGATGTGACCATAATTAGAGCATATTTAGTCCTCGAATTAGCCTTGTTCCCATGCTTTTTAGTGCATATTTGGGTCATTTATTGTCTTTAGTCCTTTGTTTTGCATATTCTTTGAGGTTTTGTGTCCTTGGTAGGAAAGGAGTGCAAACCTTGCATTTTCATGGCAAAATGAAGCAAAATTGATTGAATTCAATGATCAAGCATCAAAGAGAGACAAGATTAGAAGGCCTTTGTACATACTATAGTAGATGGGCAATGATGAGAAAAGATCCTTGCATCCCCGAGGAAATCCTCAAGGATTTTATGAAGAAAAAGGAAGAAAAGAAGAAGGAAAGAAGCTGTAAGACAATCCGAGCGGATTGTCCTCAAGACGCACGTCCAGCACCCACAATTCGAGCGTCTTCCTCCACAAGACGCCCGTGCAAATCGCCCAGAATCCGCCCGTCTTCCCCTTCTGGACGCCCGTCCAGAATCATCCAAATCCGCCCGTCCCGTGCCCTAGACGCCCGGATTCCCTTACAGCCTTTTCTTCTTCTACAAGCTTCAAGGAAGGATGCGCATATTTTTCTAAGACCGGCGAAAAGGAGACCGGAGTCTCCCTAGAGACCGGCGATTCCTCAAGGACTTAATCGTCATTTAAGCCCTTAGTAAACCCTAATTTATGTAACTAATCCCCACTATAAATACCCCATTAGTCTAATTAGAAGAGCATGTTCTTCTTAGCAATCTTTAGAGTAGTTAATATCAATCAAATCTCTCTTTAATTTTGTAATCAACATTTAATCAAGTTTTAATACAAGTTTTATTTCCTTAATCTCTCTTTTGTTCATCCTTTATTTTGGGTAATTGAAGATTATTTGGGTTATTATTGGGAGATTGACAACCTTCCAATCAAACATCAAGTACTTCTATTATTCTTTGCTTTATTATTGGAATCATTAGTAGGTATAATTCTCTTAATCCCTTTTTAATTATTGTTAATTATCTTCATTTATTCATCTTTACTTTATTGGTATGATTGACAACCTTGCTAGCATGTTCAACATGATAATGAGTGAGTAGTTTACTTAGCTAGGGTTAATGGGTAATTAGGGGAAACCAACATGGGGAATGATTCATGCTTAAATTAATATGTATTCATAGTTTATTTGCTTGCTTGTTGTGATCTCAACTTATGCACATGTTATGTTTGATGAAATGCGAGCCTATGAATCCTTGCATTTTTTTACCCATCACCTATCTTTTCAATGAGACTTGTAAGACATAAACCAACTCGAGTCTTATTAGACCATACATATAGTTGAGTAGGGAAGATTAAGTCGACTTGTAGGTGTTGTACAATCTAATCGATTCGGCTCCGGGACCTAAACTTTCCTAGGATTGTAAGATATAAACCAACTCGATCCATCACAACAATAATTGCTTGCTTATAATTTGAGAATATGTTTGTATGATCAATTCCCATGAATCCCCTATGACCCCATGACACCGTAGTGCCTTTTATCAATTGTTTACATCCCTTTTTAATCATCTTGCTTGTTTACCTTTATTGCTATTTAGATTAGTGATCTTCTACTTCAAACCCCAATTGTGACACCCTTAGACACCACTAGTTGCAATAGAAAATATCGTCTCAATTCCCGTCCCTTGGGATCCGACCTTTACTTGCCTCTTTACTAATTGTAGAGTTGTTTGTGAAGTTATAAATTGTGTTTTGGTCTAGGTGCTCCTAACGACAAGTACTGAAAACTAAACCCCTCATAAGGGATCACAACCAAAAATGGCGCCGTTGCCGGGGACGGTGTTAACTTGATTTAGATTTTCTTGTATTGTTATTAGTTGTGTCTTTCTTTGCCTTGGGGAAGTAAAACTCCTCAAGGTTTGTTCTAACTATTTTCAAGTTGTTCGATATTTTGCAAGATGGACCTTATAGATTGTTTTGTAGAGGACCACTTAAGTATACCTTTCTTCAAAGATCCCATGCAAGCATTGGAGGCCTTGGAAGCAAGTGAGGCTAAAAATATGTATTGGGAATTGGAGGTAGATATTTTTGAGGCCGTTCTAGCTAACAAAGAACTTACTCATGCACAATCCTAATTAGTACATAACATCCTTGTGGAAGCGTGTCAACCTATAGAAGATGAGCAATCCATCCTAGAAGACATCTTACAAGCTCAAGAGCAAGAGGAATTCGTCATGGAATTCGAATGTGATGAGGTTGATGAGAATGAAGAACAAGTTGAATATGCAATGAGAATGGAATGTCTAATAGAGATGGAGCAAATTCTCAATGAACCTCCAAAGGAGGAAAGTGAGGTACAAACCCCTACTTTAAAACCCCTTCCCCCAAATTTGAAATATGCTTACCTTGACGAATCAAAGACCAAACCCGTGATTGTTAATGATAGACTTGATGAAACCCAATTAAGAAAATTGCTTGATGTGTTGAAACAGCATGAGAAGGCTACAGGTTATAGTCTAGATGACCTTAAGGGGATAAGTCCCAACTTTTGCATGCATATAATTCATCTAGAGGAGGACCATAGACCTACCATTCAACCTCAAAGAAAATTAAACCCCCGCATGCAAGAAGTTGTCAAGGGAGAGGTTATGAAATTACTTGATGCGGGAATCATATATCCCATATCGGACTCTTTGTGGGTTAGCCCCGTTCAAGTGGTACCTAAGAAAGGAGGTACCACGGTGGTGACGAACGAAAAGAATGAGTTGATACCCACAAGGAAGATCACCGGTTGGCGTATGTGTATTGACTATCGAAAATTGAATTCCGCAACAAGAAAGGATCATTTCCCCCTACCATTCATTGACCAAATGCTTGAGAGGTTAGCCTCCAACAAATTCTTTTGTTACCTTGACGGGTATTCGGGATTCTTCCAAATCCTTATACACCCGGATGACCAACATAAGACCACCTTCACATGTCCTTATGGTACGTTTGCATATAGGAGGATGCCTTTTGGTTTATGTAATGCCCCCGCCACTTTCCAAAGATGCATGATGAGTGTCTTCTCCGACTACCTAGAGACCATAACGGAAGTTTTTATGGATGATTTTAGCGTTTATGGAAAGGACTTTGACTCATATTTGCATAATATTTCTCTTGTATTGCAAAAATGTGAAGATGTTAGTCTTGTTTTAAATTGGGAAAAGTGTCACTTCATGGTCAATGAAGGATTTGTTTTGGGTCATTTAATTTCGGAAAAGGGCATCGGGGTCGATAAGGCTAAGGTTGAGGTGATAGAGAAACTCCCACCTCCCGTGAATGTTAGAGGGGTGAGAAGTTTTCTCGGTCACGCGGGTTTCTATCGCCGTTTCATAAAAGATTTTTCAAAAATAGCGAAACCCCTCACTCAACTCTTGCTTAAAGATGCCCAATTCCATTTCACTGACGAGTGTGTTGAAGCCTTTAATAGAATCAAGGAAGCACTAATCTCGGCACCGATCATTCAACCTCCAAATTGGGAACTACCGTTCGAGATTATGTGTGATGCTAGTAATTACGCCGTTGGAGCGGTTCTTGGCCAACGGGTAGGAAGAGCTCTTCATGCCATCTATTATATAAGCAAGACTCTTGATCCCTACCAAGTGAACTATGATACCACCGAGAAAGAGCTTCTTGCCATTGTCTATGCTTTGGACAAATTTCGTTCCTACTTACTTGGATCCAAGGTGATTGTCTTTTCGGATCACCGTGCTCTCCGACATCTCCTGATAAAGAAGGAGGCCAAACCAAGGTTGTTAAGATGGATTTTGCTTCTTCAAGAATTCGACTTGGAGATAAGAGGCAAGAAAGGAGCCGAAAATGTAGTGGCGGATCACTTGTCAAGGATCCGGTTTCATGATGAACAAGGAGAAACGCCGATCAATGACTCATTTCCCGACGATATCTTGATGGCCATTCAAACACAACTTGAAAGGCGCATCACCCCATGGTTTGCCTATTATGCCAACTATATTGTTGGAAGAGTACTCCCTCCAAATTTGAACTACAACCAAAGGAAGAGATTCTTATTCGAAGTAAAGAGGTACTTTTGGGATGACCCAAACCTCTACAAAGAGTGTAGTGATGGGCTCTACCGGAGATACATCCCCCAATGGGAAGTCCAAGGAATCTTGGAAGGGTGTCACTCATCACCCTACGGTGGGCACCATGGATCAAGGAGAACCATTGCAAAAATTCTTCAATCGGGCTTCTATTGGCCTACAATGTTTCAAGACACGAGGGAATTCATCATTCATTGTGATGCTTGTCAAAGAACGGGGAATATCTCTTGGAGGAACGAAATGCCACAAAGGGGCATTCTAGAGGTGGAGATCTTCGATGTTTGGGGGATCGACTACCAAGGTCCGTTTGTGACATCCAATGGGAATAAGTATATCCTTGTGGCCGTAGACTACGTCTTAAAGTGGGTGGAGGCAATTTCCACTCCAAACGATGATGCCAAAACGGTCACCAAGCTCTTCAAGAAAATAATCTTCCTAAGATTTGGAGTTCCTAGAGCAATCATAAGTGATGGAGGAACGCATTTTCATAAAAAGAAGCTCGCATCTCTTTTGACCAAGTATGGTGTTCAACATAGAACCGGCTTGGGATATCATCCTCAAACAAGCGGTCAAGTTGAAGTTTCGAATAGATAGATCAAGCAAATTCTTGAGAAGGTAGTGAACAAGACCCGAAAGGATTGGAGCACAAAGCTTGATGACGCTCTTTGGGCTTATAGGACGGCCTATAAGACTCCCATAGGAGCCTCCCCTTACAAGCTTGTCTATGGAAAAGCATGCCATTTGCCAATCGAATTGGAGTACAAAGCTTTTTGGGCAATCCGAGCACTTAACCTTGATCTCAAATTAAATGGTCAAAAGAGGATGATTCAAATTCAAGAGTTGGAGGAATTCCGACTACAATCATATGAGAATGCCAAGATCTACAAGGAAAGGACAAGATTGCTCCATGACAAGAGGATTAAGCAAAAAGCCTTGCACAAAGGGGATAAAGTCCTTCTATTCAATTCCCGCTATCGACTTTTTTCGGGAAATTTGAACTCTAGATGGATGGGTCCCTATGTGATCACCGAAGTTGGAAGATATGGGGATTTTGAAATCAAGGCGAAAGATGGAAGCAAATTCAAGGTCAATGGTCAAAGATTGAAGCCATACTATGAGGGAGCGTTTATTGGAGAGGTCGAGGTCACCTACCTCGGGCCTCCTCACCCTTGAAAGAATCATCAAAGGGAGAGTTTGGTGGAGTCCTCCCTAAACCACCACTTGTAAATATACTAACCCTCTAACTTGTATTTATAAATTTTGTTGCATTCCTTTTATCATAAACATAAATTCTTTCCATGAGAGTAAGTGAGGGAGGGTCACTAATGAATTTTGAATGAAGGAAGGAATCAATTTTCAAGTGTGGGGAAGCCTTTATCGAAGTCAAGGAAATCAAGGGGAATCCGCAGCAAGCAATCCGAGCGTCTGAAGAAAGAATTCGGTCGGCTTGTACAAAGACGACCGTCTTTTTGAGAATCCGCTCGTCCTGCTGGAATCCGAGCGTCTGAAGACGAATCCGCTCGTCTTTTTGCCAGTGCATTTTAAGAAAAGTTCCTCTCACAGAATCCGCCCGTCTTTGGGAAAAGACGCTCGTCCTACTCCAGAAAAGACGCCCGTCTTATGCTCGAGACGCTCGTCTTGGCTGCGTCAATTTTTTGCAAAAATTAGCTGCAAGGGAATCCGAGCGTCTTTCCTTGAATCCGCTCGTCCCGAAATGACAGAATCCGAGCGTCTTGTGCCCGAGCCGCTCGTCTTCTTGCGTTAATCAATCCCGATTTTTCCTAAATTTAAAAACACCCCACCACACAATTTGTGACACATCACCCTTCCTTCCACTTGTATTATAAAAACCCACCTCCTTATGACTCAAAAGCATATTCCAATCACTCTTTTACCCCACAAAATCAAAAAGGCCCAATTTTTTAGGGTTCCAAAGGCAACATTCAATCCACAAAGAGCATCTTTATACTTTAACAAATCAAAAATTCCAGCTCAACAATCAAAGAATGCCACCAAAGGGATCTTCCTTTAGGGATAGAAGAAGACCAAGGGTAAGAGGAAGTTGTTCTACCTCCCACATCAACACCTTAAGAAGGGAGCATGAAGAAATTGTGGATCTTACAAGACTTGATGACTTCTCAAATGTTGAATTCGTCAATAATGTGCAAAGACTCGTTTTCCACCGGCCTCTTCGTAAGAACATTCTCCCTACTAAGTTTTTATGTCATAGAACTTTAAGGAAACTTGGGATTTATCACAAAATGGAAGCTCTTTTTGAGTTGTTTGGTCTCTCTACCCTTTTCCACATACACGAGCAAACTTACCGATCCCTTGTGCTTGAATTTTTGAGCTTCTTGAAAATCACAACCTTGAATAGAACGATATGCATAGAATTTAGGTTGGAGAGTGTTTCAAGAATGATGACTCTAGTGGAATTTTCTAATGTGCTTGGTCTCGATGTCTCGCCTACCGGGACATCAAAACCAAAGAGATATAGTGTTGCACCCCTATGGAGGGCCATGACCGGCCGAGATTTCACGTACATCAAAGAGTGTCTAGCTTTCCACATTCAAAATCCTATTTTGAGACTTACTTACCGGTTCCTTTCCGGGACTCTACTTGCTCGCCGAGACCCGACAATAGTGAACGAACTTGACCTTGTGTTCATGGAGTCTTATCTCAATATCCAAGGAAGGGGTGGGTACCACTTCAATGCGCCTCTTGTGCTACTCGAAAAATGGGCAAAGTTTAGGAACGGTGATGATGATGGGATGAAACACATTGTTAATGGAGGGCTCATTACAAAGATTGCAAAGTATTTCAATCCGAAATTCAATGAGAATAATGAGTATGCTCCTCTTTCCGGAAACACAAGGATAAATGAAGACCTTCTTCTTATTCATCATCATTGGATAACCCTTGAGGGGGTTGATAAAAGGGTCAAGTGGATTACAAAAGGAAGTGACCCAATCTACCTACCACTGACCGGACTACCAAGAATCTCACCAAGAAGGGGACCTTTATCACCAATCCCATCCTACCTCATCTCTCCAAACCCAACCCAAGCAAGGCAAGCACCACCACCTCCAAATCCCCAACAACAACAACAACAACAACAACAACAACAACAACAACAACAACAACAACAACAACAACAACAACAACAACAACAACAACAACAACAACAACAACAACAACAACAACAACAACAACAACAACAACAACAACAACAACAACAACAACAACAACAACAACAACAACAACAACAACAACAACAACAACAACAACAACAACAACAACAACAACAACAACAACAACAACAACAAGAGCAACAACCACAAGATGAGAAAATCAAAGTGCCTCCCTACCCTTTTCCATATCAACCGTACAACCACCCCAACCCCTTTATCCTTCCCCGTGATGATTTTGTAACAGGAATTCTACAAGATTTGCACTTCCGACAATATGAAGCTACCGTGGACAATTATTATGCACTCTACCCTCAATACCACGATTTGATTCAAAGGGGAAAGATTAGTGAGGAGGGAGCCTTTCCCTCTTGGGCACAAATGGATTCACTCTTCCCCAATTCGGAGAGGGCAAATGAAGGGGCAAACGGGCGACAAGAGGAAGGGAACGACAAATCTTGCGGTGGGGACACGGTGGAGCTTGGTAGTGAAGAGGACGAGTTCATGGACCCAAATACAAGTGATGCATCCAAGGAAATATGGGATAGTGATCTAGAGGGAGATGATGGCAATCTCTAGAGGATCTCTTCATAGCTAGATGGAACGGGCGTGAGGCACCCATCTCAAGCTTAAGTGAAGTTTCCTCATCTCTTCTCTTTATTTTCAATTTTCATGAAAGAAGTTTATGTTTTGTTAACTTGTACAATATGTGACTTTGTCTTTGGTTGGAGAGTCCTAGAAACATAGAGGACTAACACCTCGGCCCCATTGAGGTGTTCTTACTTTATTGTTCCCACTTTTGAAAATCCAAAATGACAATTTAGTTTCATGCATTGCATCTTGTGTGCATGAACTACCTCCAACTTTAAGACATTAGAAATAATGTCTATCTCGGTTTGGGGAAGTACATGCATACGCAACGGGAGGTAATCTAAATTACGCTCTCCGTCATAAACAAAAAACTCATGCATCATGTAGTGTAGATTAGTATAGCTTGCATTTAGTGTAGAATTCATGCATCATGCTTGCATATTTTCCCATCATTTTGGCCATTGAGGACAATGCCCATATTAGTGTGGGGATGGGGAATTCTAACTTAACTTTTATTCAAAAATCCAAAAAAATCAAAAAAAATTCGAAAAAACCAAAAAATTGAAAAATTTGAAAATCCAAAAACAAGTTCATTTCCTTTATAGTGTAGTCTTGTATATATTGTTGTATATATTGTATTTGTTCTATCCTTGTTCACATTGATCGACTACGCCACATCCGAGACATGAGGATATTGAAGACCGCATGGTATGATCTTTCCAATCTCCTTTTTCCTCTTTATGTTAATGACTATGTCGCTTTATTTTGATTGATGCGGTATAACAATGTGAACTTAGGACTTGCATTTAGTTTATATGGCATATTAGTTGGTAGAATCATTTCCATTAGGATGTTTATATGCTAGTTGCATCATGGCATGTAGTTTGCATGTTAGAAAATTTTTGTGAAACCGTCTATTTGGGAAGCTTGACAAGTGTATATAGGCCCTAATAGATGCTTTTTCTTCTTAAGACTTTGCTTGTTATAATACTTGTAAAACACCCTAGGATGTGTCATGCTAGTATCCTTTGACCCATGGATTAAGGCCTAGTCAAGAGTACCCTGTGGTGTGATAACTCCTTGGCTACCGTTTATTCCAAAGGTGACCCTTGAAACCATGCATCCATCATCCATGTTCTACCACATTTTTGTCATCAAAGGGAATGGGCACAAAAAGAAATTGATTTGAGTTCAATGAAATGAAAAGTGAAAGAAAGTTTGCAAAATGCATCAAATGAAAAGAGGAGCAAAAATAGACTCCTAAAGCTTCAAATATAAGGCACCCTCACTACATATGGGGTGACTCTGAAAATGTTCAAAAGAAATGCAAAGAAAAGTTGAAAAGTTGTCAAGTGTTGAAATGCCAAAAATCAAAAAGAAATGGCAATAAAGTGTTCTCAAATGTTATATGCCACAAGAAATTGGGGGAAAAAACAAAAACAAAAGCAAAATCCCAAAATGAAACTCAAATATCTATTGATCCCTTTATCCATTGTATCCATTTTTGTGCATGGTAGAGAGGGGACGACCCTTCTTCTTGTCTAGGCAAATGGGGGAATTTCGCGATACACCATAGGGAGTCTATTCTTGACAAAAGCATTTAACGATTGAGGACAAAGGTACCCTAGCTTGACACAACTTGGAGGTGATTTATTGGTATCCTTCTAGGCTTTGTAGTTTGAAGAAATTGCATCTATGAAGGAGTGTGTACCCTTGAATTGCTTCCCTTGTAGATAATTTCCGCCACTTAGATGAGGAAAGTGGCTATTCTTTTGTAGATGCATCCATTACTTGATTTTGTGTGCTTAATGTTTGGATGTGTCGCCATTTTGGCAAGACCCACCTTGCCTTGCAAGAAGGCACCCTACCTCATGGTTGTCTTGTTGTGAGTTGAAGGGGCGGAGTGAGACCCGCTAATTGTCTCATATCGGCTATGTTATTAGGTTAGTTTAAATAATGGTCCTAGTCTTTGTCACCTCTTTACTCGGGACGAGCAAAGGTTCGGTTTGGGGATATTTGATGTGACCATAATTAGAGCATATTTAGTCCCCGAATTAGCCTTGTTCCCATGCTTTTTAGTGCATATTTGGGTCATTTATTGTATTTAGTCCTTTGTTTTGCATATTCTTTGACGTTTTGTGTCCTTGGTAGGAAGGGAGTGCAAACCTTGCATTTTCATGGCAAAATGAAGCTAAATTGATTGAATTCAATGACCAAGCATCAAAGAGAGACAAGATTAGAAGGCCTTTGTACATACTATAGTAGATGGACAATGATGAGAAAAGATCATTGCATCCCCGAGGAAATCCTCAAGGATTTTATGAAGAAAAAGGAAGGAAAGAAGCTGTAAGACAATCCGGGCGGATTGTCCTCAAGACGCCCGTCCAGCACCCACAATCCGAGCGTCTTCCTCCACAAGATGCCCGTGCAAATCGCCCAGAATCCGCCCGTCTTCCCCTTCTGGACGCCCGTCCAGAATCACCCAAATCCGCCCGTCCCGTGCCCTAGACGCCCGGATTCCCTTACAGCCTTTTCGTCTTCTACAAGCTTCAAGGAAGGATGCGCATATTTTTCTAAAACCGTCGAAAAGGAGACCGGAGTCTCCCAGAGACCGGCGATTCCTCAAGGACTTAATCGTCATTTAAGCCCTTCGTAAACCCTAATTTATGTAACTAATCCCCACTATAAATACCCCATTAGTCTAATTAGAAGAGCATGTTCTTCTTAGCAATCTTTAGAGTAGTTAATATCAATCAAATCTCTCTTTAATTTTGTAATCAACATTTAATCAAGTTTTAATACAAGTTTCATTTCCTTAATCTCTCTTTTGTTCATTCTTTATTTTGGGTAATTGAAGATTATTTGGGTTATTATTGGGAGATTGACAACCTTCCAATCAAGCATCAAGTACTTCTATTATTCTTTGCTTTATTATTGGAATCATTAGTAGGTATAATTCTCTTAATCCCTTTTTAATTATTGTTAATTATCTTCATTTATTCATCATGTTTTACTTTGTTGGTATGATTGACAACCTTGCTAGCATGTTCAACATGATAATGAGTGAGTAGTTTACTTAGCTAGGGTTAATGGGTAATTAGGGGAAAACAACATGGGGAATGATTCATGCTTAAATTAATATGTTTTCATAGTTTATTTGCTTGCTTGTTGTGATCTCAACTTATGCACATGTTATGTTTGATGAAATGCGAGCCTATGAATCCTTGCATTTTTTTACCCATCACCTATCTTTTCAATGAGACTTGTAAGACATAAACCAACTCGAGTCTCATTAGACCATGCATATAGTTGAGTAGGGAAGATTAAGTCGACTTGTAGGTGTTGTACAATCTAATCGATTCGGCTCCGGGACCCAAACTTTCCTAGGATTGTAAGATATAAACCAACTCGATCCATCACAACAATAATTGCTTGCTTATAATTTGAGAATATGTTTGTATGATCAATTCCCATGAATCCCCTATGACCCCATGACACCCTAGTGCCTTTTATCAATTGTTTACATCCTTTTTAATCATATTGCTTGTTTACCTTTATTGCTATTTAGTTTAGTGATCTTCTACTTCAAACCCCAATTGTGACACCCTTAGACACCACTAGTTGCAATAGAAAATCTCATCTCAATTCCCATCCCTTGGGATCCGACCTTTACTTGCCTCTTTACTAATTGTAGAGTTGTTTGTGAAGTTATAAATTGTGTTTTGGTCTAGGTGCTCCTAACGACAAGTACTGAAAACTAAACCCCTCATAAGGGATCACGACCAGTACTCCTTTGGGTTAAACCTCACTATGTTTATACTCATCTTGGCGAAATCTACACCCGCCTCTTTATCTTTCCCGAACTTCTTTAGAGCATCAGTGAGAGCATCTTGGTGCTCCAACATCTTAACTATCTCATCAATGCTCATGTTCTCGACCCTGGCATACAACGCGTTTCTCTTTGGCGGCATCTTGAAACTATATAAGAAAAGGTAAACATAAACACACATCCCATATCTCAAACACGTATACGACCTGTACTGGACCTACTCAACCAAGTACCACAACCCACTCGATCGAGTTGAGGCCACTCGATCGAGTTGCCCACCTACTCGATCGAGTGCCTCGACTCCAGAACCTGACCAGAAAGCATCCAAAAATGCACTCGATCGAGCCACAACCTTACTCGATCGAGCTGACCCTACTCGATCGAGTGCCACAACCTACTCGATCGAGTGCCGAAAAATAGTCTACTGCCCAGAAACCAAAAACACCCCACTCGATGGAGCCACTCACCTACTCGATCGAGTGCCCCCCACTCAATCGAGTCATGCTTACTCGTATACTACCCGCATGCTCAACTCAACACTTCCAACCATCTCTACTTATATGCAAAACGACAAAAATATATACGATATCTATTTATACAACAAACGATAACTTTCTTCACATGTTTCTAACAAGCCACGTTATAAATCAACTATCATACAATTCCGTTATTCAATCAACAGCATATATACTCATATCATCATCATCTTTCACCACACATCTCCTATCCTCCATATGAATTCATCCACCAATTCACACAACACATTTATATATAGATATGCAACATACAAGATAAACACATAACGATCCCGACAGACACCCCATAGTGACCGGTTCAAAGTTGTAGGGTGAGATCGCGACTTTAGGACATCTCCCAAGTCTTTGCATTAGCTACTAACAACTCCTACCCGGTTCATTTTATTTTGACTCCCTAAGTTCATTGGGTTCATTAGTTACAGGTTCCAAAATCGTCGCTCTGATACCACTTTGTAACACCCCCATACTCCAAGTGCCTTACCAGGACCACTTAAGGCATGAGAATGCTACCATCTCAGTTACCTGAGGCAATGAATATCAAATAGACCATAAAGAAACATACTTTAATAAATAAGTTTAAAGCGATACAAGTTCAAAACCCAAACTGATAAAGTAAAATACAAATGTTTCTCAAAACTGTCAAGCTAACTAAAACAATGTAAAAGAATGTTTAACACAGGGGAAGACTTCTAAACAGCTCGTGATAACTCAACACAGCTATCCCATGCGCATCAACTTATACCTGCTCACCATCCCCGAATAGATCACCACAGTTTTTAAAACAATTAAACGGGGTCAGTACTGATTACACAAAATAACACAGCTGCAATAAAAGCAATACTATAATCCAATCCAGCCAAACCAAACTCCATATGCCGCCACACACCTGACTACACACTAAAGTGCGTAGTCCTGCCAAAATATTCATCGCAACAAGTATTCCACACCGCCAGTGGGGGACCGCAGCCGTTCCCACCTAAGCCCCACACATCTCATCCGAGCGATAAACCCAAGTTCATAAATGTACACATCCCTTCTGTGGCGGGTTCCACAGAAGGCAAATCAAGGGCGTAAAGCCACTTCCACAAGTGACTTCACTCAGCCGAGGACGCACCTCGCAAACCACAGACAATTATACAACAATCACATTATACTATCAACAATCACCAATTCCAAATCCAATACCAATATGATATACAACAACAACAATTAATCACCAACAACACCATGTAATCAACACTGAGTAGGGAAACCCTACCTGGAATAGCAATCACACGAGACCGTCACAGCAGCTAATCAAAATCTTTCCTCTATGAATCCTCCTTCTATAACACATAATCACATAATTACCACCTAATCATCATAATACACCCAAATCCCCCAAATCTACCCAATTAGGGTTTAAACAAACTTATCAAAACATTATAAAAATTATATAAGAAGCTTACCCTCGACACAACGATTACAACGGCGTAAAGAACGAGACAATCCGACAAACCAAGCCTTGGGATTTGCTAATAATGCGATGGATGTGAACTACGTAACTCTTTTCTTTTCTTTTAAAGGTTTTAGAAGATGAGAAAGTGATTAAGCAAAGTGACGGAAACCCTTTTATATTAATCTCGCATTATTAACAAAACCCGGCTAAATAACCCGTAATACGCACTTACTCGATCGATTAAGTGACTTACTCGATCGATTGCCCCTTACTCGATCGAGTGTCACACATACTCGATCGAGTACCCATCAGGTCAGCTACTGTTTTGCTTAAAAAGATACTTACTCGACAGAATAAGTCCCACTCGATAGAGTACCCATAGACATAGAAAACTGTAGTATTACACTAGCCTTTTGAAGCGAACCCACGCCTCATTTAGGTCTTCAGTGGAACCTTGTTTAAAACTTATAATCTGGCTCCGTAGTGCGTTAATTTTCTGGGGTGGGAAATACCTCTTGTAGAATGTAAGAGCTATGGTATTCAAATTAGTAACACCATGGGATTCCATGTCCAAATCTCGGAGCCATTCGGCCGCCCCATCTCACAAGGAAAATGGGAAAAGGACCTGCTTCACTTGATCTTGAGTTACTCCAGCAGTCAGTGGAATGGAGCAACAATAGTCAGTAAGTTTCTCCATATGCTTTATAGGATCCTCATTGGCTCCTCCTCCAAACAAGTTTCGCTCTACCAAGTTGATGTAGGATGGACGAATTTCAAAAGTGCCTTTATCAGTAGTAGGGAGCTTAAATATAGAAGCCAAAGTAGGCTCGGAATGACTGGTAAGAGTAGGCATTGCGATTGATATAAGAACGGGAACTGGGTGTCAGAAAAAAGCGTGTCCTCTTCATAGGACGATTCTTCTGAGTCGAATATGTGCTCTGTGTCACTGTCAAGTATACTCAAGTCTTCTACTTCACCAACTTCTCTTTGAAATTTTCGTCTGTAGCGAAAAGTCCTCTCTGGCTCGGGATCAAAAGGTACAATTTTCGACCTGTCAGACCTGGGTATACACGAAAATAACAAGAAGAATATCAAACAGTCTCAAGGAACAAGAGCTCCTTAAAACAAAAGACAAAAATAAATAAAAAACAAACAGAATATAGTTGCCTCTCCGGCAACGGCGCCAAATTTGATAAGGATTTAGTCGTATGGCATGTATCAAAATAATCCTAAATTACTACTATTTGGTAGCTAGTGGCAAGAAAGGGTCGAATCCATAGGGAGGCGTTAATGTTCTAGTCCGTTCTTATCTAAGTCCGTCTTAATGTAACTATTTCTTGAAGGTTTAATTTGATGATTTCTATAACTAATTGCGAAAGTAAATAAGACAAATTCAATAAGAGTAAAGAGTCTAGAGATCAAGTTCACTATGTAGTTATCCAGGGGCCGGGTGAGATTTAATTCATTAATGAAGCAATTTATGTTGTTTAAAGTCATATGATCGGTCGATTCTAATATGTCTTTTAGGTCTAAGCTTAACATGCGGTTGCTATCATTAAGTCAGCCTATTCAATTGTTGTAGCCTATATTAGTCTTAATCCGGTCGGTAATAATCCTAATTCGCAATGCTAATTAACTAATCTTGGCCAGTAATTAATCAATTATATTACAGACAACAATTGAACAATAACCAAAAGCAATTTAACTATCAATTCATTAACAAAACCCTCTTTCTACAACCTAGATCCCCATTCACCCTAGATAAGGAATTTAGCTACGCATACTAGTAATAACAAAAAGAATAATAATAATAATAAGGGCAAACATGATTGAAAGCATAAATAGATGAATAAAAACTAATTGCGTAAACTAGGAATTGAATTAACAATAACTAAAGAAAGATTGATGAATACCGTAATTAAAAAATGTAGATCTGGAAGCACTGCGTAATTAAACTAAGTCTAAGTATTCTAGAGAGTTTTTGATGTAGATAGGCGTAACTAGGTAAAATAATCCGTAAAAATACAATAGGGCACGAATTAGGTATTTATAATAAATATAAACCGACTTTGGAAACTTGCGCGAAAAGTCGTCAGAACGATGTATACCCGATCGAGTATAAGGGGATTCGATCGAGTACACACCACTCGATCGAGTACTAGGAAACTCGATCGAGTACTCTTTGCTTCAACTCTTTTCTTCGCCTAGTGTTCTTCAATTCTCTTCCTTTATTCTTCTAGATTTCCGTGCCATGTTTCGTGTATTCTTTCATACCATCTCCGCGGTGCTACATTTCATTCTTTTGCTCCACAAATGCATCATTCCTGCATTAAACACCAAATAGCGGAAGTAACGACATTCTAATATAAATGGCATATAAATATATAATTTAACACGAAAACCGTATCAAAAGTAACTAAGGGGAGGCATATAAATGTATATAAATATCACTCATCACACAATACAGGATATTCACGCTTCCTCACAGCACAGAAAACAACGGAAACAGGAGCGATAGTAGTATATAAAATTAGAGGAAATTTAACCGTGACTCGCTGTTTTTCCATATAAGAGAAACTATTATTTTCCTATCTAGTTTTTCAAGGAATCCGATGAATAGAAACTATGATTTGGTAGTATTTATTTACTTTGTCATCTTTCTCCTGTTTCCATTGTTTTTCTGTTTCCATTGTTGGGTGCAAATTAATGGGTTCCTTGTTCTATTCTTCATCTTCGACCCTAAATTTCAGATGAAAAATAATAGTTTCTCTTATACCAAATCGCATCGTCTTTCTAAATTAACAACAATACCCAAACAATAACCCACGTTTCTTCTTCTTCTCCTTCATCTTCTTCCTCAACTAATATTAAATTTGTAACATTATACTAAATTCTTAAAAAACAAAAAAAAAAACAAAAAAAAGGAAAAATGATGGAAATGAACCGAGATTTTTTCGACCCGAGAACCAAGAGTGAACCTGAATACCAGCGTTTTTGGGCTAAGATCTGATGGTTGGGCAGGTGAATGGCTATAAGGATTGGTGGGTTAATTTTAAGGCACAATTATCATCGCTACCAGGGTGTTCGAAGTCGGAGACGGCGTCAAAGGCAATGAAGTTGGATTGTTGGGTTGATGAGGGGAGGAGTGAGAAAGAGGAGTGATGTACAGTGGTAGAGAGTTGTGGTTAATTTAAAGATCTGATGGTGGAGAGTTGTGGTTGATTTTGAAGACAAAAGGATGAAGAGGATGAAGTTTAGTGTTCTGATCTTGTTGTTTAATTTTTTTTTTTGTATTTGTATTTGTATTTATAAATATGACTTGATAAATAGGTAGCCAGTTACCCGGTGTATTGTGAGAAAAATGAGTGCATAGGTCAGATTATTCTGAGTTAAAGTATGGTATGGATTAATATGAGAAGGAGAGCCATAATTTGGATTATTCCCGTCAAATAACCCCTTTTTTTATTGGTATGTGTTTGCACTCTTTTCTCATTCCCTTTAACCATTTTTAGGAATGGGATTAACCTTGATCACCCCAAATCCATTCCCTCACTCTCTCAAGGGTTTGGGTTATCCCATTCCTTTCCCTTTGTTCCATTTTCTTTCCCTTTGTTCCCTTTTCCGATTTCATTCCCTTACCCTGTTGCGAACCAAACGCCCCCAGAGTGTTATAAACTAGGGGTGAGTATAGGTCCAAAATCAAAGCGGGCTAGCTCGAATACCGAAAAACTATTTAGGTAGACCGAAAATCGGACCTAAAAGATTCGGTTTCGGACAGGACCGAACCCATACTTTTCGGTCTGGTCCTGTCGACCGAAGTTTATAATTTTTTCATTTTTAAGTATATAATAATTAAAATTTAATTTCATTAAATCAAAAAAAACTAATTGATTAAAGTATATTTAGCATAAATAAACATCAATATTAAATTTATAATATTGTTTTGCAAATAAAATACTTGATTACATATAAAGTTGCGAAAATTATTCACAAAACACCTAATTTCGTACTGTGCGAACAGAAACTAATAGGTCTCGAATCAAACCGCACCGAAAACCAAAACTTTTAAAAGTGTGGACCGATGACCAAACCTAAATGAATATGATCCGGGTTCGCTCCAGACCAAATTATCCGCTCTTGTCCATTTTCCAGTCAGGAATTAAACCCTGCTCGGCCCTATTATAAACTCGGTGATGCTGAAATGTTGTTTGGTTTAAGTAATAGGGATCTTAATGGTAAAGGTATATTAATATTATGCATTAGAGGCTCAAACTCCCGCTCTTAAGGATGATAATGAGACGAGAAAGTTCGTGATCAGTTTGAGCTCGGCCGAGAACTTATTTAGGCATAGGTTCGGCTTTAAAATCTCGCGAACGGTTTAAACTACTTAGATCTTTCTCTTATTTTATAAAAATAATTTATCATGATTATATCTTTGTATCACCATATCAAATGTGTTCATTGGCAAAATTTTAATATATAACCTTCGAATCTTGTTATTGAAAATATCGAAAGAAACATAAACGAAACATTTAGCGATTATATATAGGCTAGAGTTCGGTTGAGCTCGGGTTTAACCTTGCAAGCTTGATAATGAGTGTAGATACCCGTATCCGTCGATATTGGAATTTATAGAGAACCCGACAAACACCCGATGATGATAGGACACATGTATTCTTTAGTTGTCATTGTCATTATTTGGAGCTCGTTTACGAGGTAGAATGGGCGTCGTCGATGATTCATTTTATTATTTTAAATGATATTTAAATTAATGTTTTTTAGTGAGTTCATTTTGTTAATTTAAATGATATTTAAATTATGGTTTTTTAGGTAAATTCAATTTATTTTATTTTGAATTTATTTTCTTAAGTTTATTTTATTGAAAATAAAATAAATAATTGATTTGAAAAATCATTTTATGAATATATTTGGTTTGAAAAATCATTTATTTCAATGTGTTAATTGATTTGAAAAATCGATTTTAAAAGCGAAGAACCCGTTTTGAACACTTGTTTTTGAGCTCGATTTTAGCTCGGTTTTTGAGCCCGTTTCCTTTACGAATTGGCACGAATCTCGAGTACACTAACCCACCTAGACCAATACCCATCCACCCTTGTTCGAACCCCCCATACCACGGCCCAAATTCTCGTCCCAAACCCCTCACAAGCAGCCCGCAACCAATGCAGCCCCCCCTGTTTTGGCAGCCAATTCCCGAGCCCAAACCCGCTCCAAACACTACCAAGACCCGTACCCATTAACCCTAACCCATACCCTAGTATCCTACCCATATTATCCTAGCTTAATCACCAAGAAAACCCCCCTCAAACCCTCACAAAAACCGATGGACAGCAGCCATACGGGATGAAGCCCGATTGCCCCTCCCTCTCTTTTAACCTACTTTAACTTCTTATAAATACCACCCCTTCACCATACATTCATTCCTATAAGTTCTCCATACATCCAACCATCACCTACAAGCTTTAAACCTCAGAAACAAACCCTAAACATCCTCCAAAAACCCTAAACAAAACCAACACACAAACTGAAACTGTTTGTGTGTCCTCTTCGAAAACCCTTTCGTTCTTCCATCAAACCTCCATAAAAACTCGAGTTTCTTGTTCCTAATTAACCACATAACATCCATCTACACATTAGACAAAGAATTACGAGCCAAATTGCCCTTGAGAGTACACGAAATCCCTCGAAAAACAGAGTGAAATAACACTCTGTTTTCGCGGTTTCTTCTTGTCTGTCCAGTTCTGTTTGTGCTCGTTTTTCGTGCCCAATAACCCAAAACGAGCAGGGGTTGCTTTAAGATCCTTTTTCTCCTCTCTTTCTAGTTTTCAAAACATCTTTTAGATCGAATTTTCGTCGTGAAACGAGGGAGATATCACTGTTTGAAAATCGCTGTCCAGAAAGTATCCAAAACGCGTGTTTGCTTTATTCTTCGTCGACGACGGCCTCTCGAGATAAAATCTACCATCGATTACGACCCAAGACGGTGTCAACGATACATGTAGGTTGAGGGTGCATCAAATCCCCTTCTCTTTCCTCTTTTTGTTTCATTTTTTTATGCTTTTTATTTGTCTTGTTTTTTGTTTGTTTTTCGTTTTAATTATCGTTTGTTTTAAATTAACTATGAAACTAGTTAGGCCAAGTATGAGTTAAAGTACCACCATGAACACCCGCGTTGACTTGAGATGGGAAAAGAAACCGCTACTTCAAATCGGGTCGTACACCCCGTCTCATTTACATATCCTCGTGTTCAAGGTAGGGCATAAATAAAACAAGTTTCTAACTTCGATCTTCGCTTTCGACCCCCTTATTGTTTCGGCCAAATCGACATACCCTAGGACCCGTTGTATGTTAGTTTAACCTCTGATTGTTAACCTATGACTTATTTAGATGACTTTAAATTAATTTAATAATCTAATTAGACACGATAGGTGGCTTCGACGTAAGTTATAAAATCAATCGACGATTCTGTAAATAATTGAATGCATCTCTCTCTTTCACCTAATTTCTCGCTAGTATAAGAGTGCGTGATTAGCATCTTCTTATTGACACTCGATGAGTTAAATTAATTAGCGAATTTGACCTAATTAGACCCTTTAGGCCGTGTAGAATGCACCCTCATGCGACAATCAATCAACATCGTTTTTACCTCGTTTTCTAACTTGTTTCCTATCCCTTTTCGCAATCATTCGATCTAACCAATGAATCTAACTTAGGAACTAGGTTGGCATTTTCTTGGCCGTTGGTTTGGGCCGTGGCTTTAGGCCGTGGGGTTGGCCACGTCTTTCTTTGTCTCGCTTGTTTTATACCTTTTGTTCTTTGTCGTTTGTTAGCTTGTAATTTATCGTTTGTTTATCGAGTTGTAATCTTTCAAGTTTGTTTTACTTCTTTTTGAGTCAAAACCTCTTCAAAAACCTTGGTCTTGTTTGGTTAGACGGTTGTTCCCAATGCTTGTAGAAGCGTAGTAAACCGCGTGTTGTCTAAAGCAACATGGCCCGGTTTATGCTAATGCATGCTTTGGTGCGTAGCCCTATGTCTAATTCGATGAGATTAAGCGCGAGCACGCATTACGAGGAGTGACCCAAGGCCGTAGGTCATGTGAGCCGTGGGCCACCCCTCATGTGCACGGTTTTCAAGGCCAAACGGCCGTGTGTGTTGTCACGTATTGCGTCGTATGTAGCATTTGTATTTAGATCGAGTTGTATCTTTAATTTGTTGTTGTGTCGGCATGAAATGCCTGGTTTGTAATAGGTAGATCCCAACGGCTCCCCCATTCCCTTTAAGCCTTGTTTGTTTCGTTTGAATGTTGCTAGATCAATCAACCCACATGCTAAATTACAACTTTGACAAAGTTAGTTTAGTTGCATCTAAAACGACATAGAAATTGTTGTCACATGATAGGGTTAAAACAACGTTTGCATATCATACATCGTAATAGCTATGACCTTGTTTGAACTCCGACACTTGACTTAGTAGAGGCCGTTATTGACGGGCGGGGTTGGGTGTCCTTATGGGCTTCCCAACACGTACCCTCACCCCTTACTCAAGATCTATGGTTTGTGGATCCGTCTAAATACCATTGGATTACGAGAGTCATTCAAATCGAGTGATATAGGGTACAAGTCTTTATCTTTAATCACTCGTAGTCGATTGGCTTTATGCTTTTCGATGAAAGGTGTAAAGTTGACTTGAACGGTTCCAAGTTCCCAAAAAACTTGGTGGCGACTCTAATTTGTCTTAATTCGATTCAAAAGAACCTCGAGTCGATTATGCCTGGTGTGGATCCCGCGGACGCAGCTTCCCGAGGGCCTTGTCCACGATTTGGCGACTCACTGGGAAAAGAGGACTAGTTACATTGTGTTTCTAGGGTCTTTTCCTCCGAGGTGAAACTTGAAAAGAAAGTGTTGGAAAGTAAAACATTACTCATAGTGCTACGATTCATGCATAAACCCTTAAGGACTTGCCGGGCCGTCCCGGCGTTTCTTCGTGATGCGTGGGGGCGGCGTCCCACTATGCCGGGAAGCTGCACATTGCTCGCTTCCACTTCGCCTCGCGTGGTTCTTGGGAGTGGGGACGATCTTCTAGGTACTTTACCTTAAGACACCTTGCTCTATAAGACCGCAAAAGGATGGAGGGCATAGACCTTCTTGTAGAAGACTTGCCGAGACTTAGAGATGTCTAGGAGCATACATCCTTATAACATGAGAATGACAATGTGCAATATGTTTTCCCGAGTCTTTATTTTCGAAAATTCCCATGTCCTTTTCAAAACCGAACTTTTGAACAACATATTTTCGAAATAGCATGGTTTTAAAAACGCGAATGCTTTGCCCAAATAGGACTAGAATTTTCGGCCCAAAATGAGCTTTTATAGCCGGCATGCTGCCCATTTCAAATCTCATTTTCAAATCAATCCTTCATTTTTCAAAATCAATCCAAATGTTTCCCGAACCTCAACCAAGCATGAAATGCGTCGAGTCGTGTTCAGGTCATGGCCGTGTTAGGCCGGGTTTGTGTCGTTCTAAGAGTCTAGAACACGACCTAGTTGGGTCACCCAAGCTCACCTCTTGGGCTTCGAGTCATGTTGGTCGACCTTTTGGTCTAGGATAGTCCACAAAAAACGTCCAAGCTAGGCCCTTATGGACGTTTCACACGAACCCATGGGCTATGTTAGCCCAATCACGGGTTTAGTCACACCAAGTCCAGTTTAGAATCGAGTTATGACAGTTTGAGTCATGTCGTTTTGTCGAGTCTAAAATGAACCGATGTCTAAATCAAACCGTGAGTCGAACCTCTGGTTAGTCAATCTCAAGTCGAGTCTTTGTTCGAGTCAAGTTGGGGTCGAGTCCTTAAGTGTGCAGGGGCTCTTACTTTAAATATTGACTCAGTACGGGGTTTTCTTGTAGAAAGGCCGCCAAAAACCCGACGTCAAGCAATGGAAGATGCTGTTAACAAGCTTACTGAGGCCGTGAACCTCATGATGACTAGAATGGATGCAATCGAATCTAAGCTGAGTGAAGATTCACCTCCACCCCCTCCACCACTGACTGATCTGGAGAAACGGTTCAAGTTCATCGAAGACCGTTTGAAGCTCTCCCAGGGGAAGAACATCCACTATGAGAATGCTAGGGCCTATGCCCCGGTTCAAGATAAGTTGCCCACGAACATGGTACTCACTGACATCCCAAAGTTCAAGGGCACTGAAGATCCGGTCCACCATGTTAAGGCCTATAAAGGGTACTTAGCACTGAAGGGAGTACCTGCTGATATGCTCTCTGAAATTTTTGCCCAATCTCTGGGAGAACACCCGAAGGCGTGGTTCTACAATCTTGACCTTAAGAACTTCCCCACTTTCGAAGATATTACGGTGGAGTTACGTAAGCACTATGCTGACAATGTTGAGATTCAAACCAACATAAGAACTTTGGAGGTGATGACGCAAAAGGAGAAAGAAGGCTTTACTGAATTCCTCGCAAGATGGCGCGCTGAAAGCGTGAAGTTAGCTAAGAAGCCTGATGAAGTTGAAATGGTAGATAAGTTCGTGAAGAATTTACGACACATTTTTACCGTAATGCTCTGAAATACCAGAATTTTGGTTCTTTCAAAGAATTGATAAGGATCGGGATAAAGGTAGAGGACGATGTCCGAATTGCTTGCCGAGAAGCCAAAGGGATACCAAGGGGCTTCGTCATCTAAAGCAAAAGCGCCCGCAGTGGCCCACTTTGTTGAAACTGTCAATCTCTTAGATGGACAGTCAAAAAGGCCTCCGCGCCAAGCTCCAAGGGTATTCACCGATATCGGGTGCACTTACGCCTATGCTCTCCAAAGGCTCATGGCCCAAGGAAAGTTGAAGCCCATTGGCCCAACTCCGGATCCACCTGCTGAACAACAAGGCAAATGGTACAAACCAAATGCCTACTGTGCCTTTCATCAAGGGAAGGGACACGATACTGAAAGGTGCTTTAGACTAAAGCACGAAATCCAAGATATGATTGAGAACGGAACGCTCCCAATCCCGGCCATAAAGCCCAACAACGTCACCAATCCGTTTGGCGACCACACTAACTTTGTCTCTACCGAAGATAGTGTCGATTACTCTCACTTGATTCGCCCATGCCGTCTAAAAGGGGTTTTCGTCGGAAGAATGTTCGTAGATTGCTCCGAATTCCTACCAAACTCGAGAAACGAGATTACATTCGGGGATTTTGTTGTCGATTGTACTCCTTACATACTCCGAAGCGGCAATGAAATCAATGGCGTTTAGGCTGATGACGAGGATGATGTTTACCTCGTCAAAGGCGCGACAATCCCTCACACCCAAGAAGAAATCTTAAAGGTGAGGCAAGATGCCCTAGAGTCAAACCATTTGACTAGATCCGGACGCCCGTATCGTGTGGAGAAAGCTAAGGATACCCCGAACAAGACGCCTCAAAAAGAGCCGGCAGTGGTCGAAGTTCTTGGTGAAGGGTCGACCTCCGAGGCTTCCCTCATCAAGCAACTCCAAAAGACTAAGGCCGACGTATCTATCTGGCAACTTATCCTGAGCTCTTTCGAACATCGTCAAGCTCTGTTACAAGCTTTGATGAACATGACCGTGTCGTCGAATACTACTCCTGCGGACATGGTCACTCACATCGCCCAGAATCGGCCTCAGATTACCAACGCTGTGACATTCTCCGACGAAGATCTGCCACCGTTCGGGCCTCGACATAACCTGGCCCTCTATATTGCTACCGTGTGTCTTAACAAGCACATCCCTATGACCTTGGTTGACGACGGATCGGCCGTCAACGTACTCCCTCTGAAAACGGCGCATATTCTGGGCTTGGAGAAGAATGACTTCATCCCCACTACGCAGACAGTCCGGGCATTCGATGGCACTGTGCGTCGAGTGAGTGGACTTGTCGACCTGGTAGTACAGACTGGGCAAGTGGAAAAGAAAATAAATTGCCAAGTAATTGACATTTGCTCATCCTTCAACTTATTATTGGGAAGGCCCTGGATCCATGCTGCAAGGGCCGTAACATCAACGCTGCATCGAAAAATCAAGGTTCCACTCAATGGCAAAACCGTCACCATTGACGCCACGCCAATTACTGTGGCAGGAGGAGACATTACTTCTGAAGTAAGGGTCGAAACTGCCAATGACGCATGTGGTTTCGAGATTGTCAACATGATCGAGCTGAACTCCGAAGCAGAAAATATGGATCTATATACGGGAAGTCATGTCTGCGAGGTGATTCTCAAAACTGGGAAGTACTTCGGTTTCTCTTTATATCCTAGAAGGGAGAAGGCTTTCAAGTTGAAACCACCCGTAGCCAAAGGAGTAACTTTCGGGCTTGGATATGAGCCCACTGAGAAAGATCTACGGGAAAAGAGGGGAAGGACGATCGAAGATCGAGATATTAAAATGGGACCGTATCACCTAACTCTAAACGGTCACTTCGTGAAAGCTGGGGAAGAACTCCCTTGCATGGACTTCCCCGAACCTATCTTTGACCCAAAGAAGAACCTTATGGTCCCAGGAATCGAAGTATTCCAAGACTGCTATTACATCCCTGAAGATATTCTGACCGTGATGCCAGTAGAAACCAAACCGGATCCCATAAATGACGAGAAAGCTATGGGTCTCCTTTTCGGTGAAGAGAAGAAATCGCCAATACCAAACGAAGATTTGGTAAGCATGATCCTGAGGAGCGAGCGGTTTGACCCATCTACCCTCATCACCGATGTGGATCCTCTTAGGACCAACACGGGATGGCGGAAAACAATCAAGTGGACTGACAACAAAGGACTTCTTTTCAAGTTGACAACGGGAGAAGGAGAGATGTTCAAGCCAGATGATGTTACCGATTCTGAGTCTGAGTCAGAGTCTGAGTCTGAGTCTGAGTTAGGTCCTAAGATTGAGTCTAAGGAGTCAGGTGTTGAAAATACCCCTCCCCTAGCTTTCCCTTCCTATGCACCTTTTCCTAATGGTGGTATTCCGGGGCCTGTCCCGAATACCCCTATCTCGCCACTGAGCTCTGACCAGTTGGCTCAAATGTTAGCGCATTTCGCGCAATTTCAAATCAATAATAATATGAACCAGTTTGCTTACGACTCGTCTTACTTACATTGCAATTCAAACTTTGAAAATGATTGTTTTAATAATGACATTGAGACTGAGGTCGAGGATGAACAGTTGGTCGAAGAAGAAGAAGAAGAAGAAATGGAACCACCTCTACGATTGATAAAAGGGTTGGAAGAGTACGAACAAAAAACTTCGATCATCGAAGATACCGAAACTATCAATGTAGGTACAACCTTAGAACCACAGGAGCTTAAAATAGGAACTACTTTAAGTCCCACCGAAAGACAAGGGTTCATTGATTTGTTGCATGAGTTCAAAGATGTTTTTGCATGGTCCTACAAAGACATGCCAGGCATTGATAGGGAAATTGCGGAACACAGGATCCCAATCAAGCCAGGATATAAGCCGGTCAAGCGAAACTACGCAAAATGCATACTGATTGGTCTCTCAAGGTCAAAGAAGAAATCGACAAGCAACTCAAAGTGGGTTCATCAAGGTGTCGAATACTCGACCGGGTGGCTAACGTCGTTCCAGTGCCTAAGAAAGATGGTAAAGTTCGGGTTTGTGTTGACTTCCGGGATTTAAACAAGGCAAGTCCGAAGGACGATTTCCCATTACCTCACATCGACATCCTAGTTGACAACACGGCAAAACACGCGTTACTATCCTTTATGGATGGGTACGCCGGCTATAATCAGATCAAGATGGCGAAAGAAGATATGCATAAGATCGCGTTCGAACGCAATGGGAACCTATTGCTACACAAAGAATGCCTTTTGGGTTGATAAACGCAGGGGCTACATACCAGAGGACCGCGACAACATTGTTACATGATTTGATGCACAAGGAGGTCGAGGTTTATGTCGACGACATGATTGTCAAGTCAAAGGAGCGTGATGGCCACCTTGGTACACTACGCAAATTCTTCGAACGATTACGCAAGTATAACATGAGGTTGAATCCACAAAAATGCGCATTCGGAGTCACATCCGGCAAACTATTGGGTCACATCGTTAGCCACCGTGGCATCGAGGTGGACCCATCAAAAATAAAGGCCATAATGGAGATGCCTCACCCGAGAACCGAGAAAGAAATTCGAGGTTTCCTGGGAAGAATCCAATACATAAGTCGGTTCGTGGCAAGGCTAACTATGATATGCGAGCCAATTTTCAAGAAATTGAAGGTCGGGGAACACGTCGTATGGGATGATCACTTTGTCAAGTCTGCGTTCGATAAGATCAAAGAAATACTATCTTCCCCTCCCGTGCTTAGCCCGCCAACGGTGGGTTACCACTTTTGTTGTATCTTACGATTCACGGATCTTTGCAATGGGGGCAATCTTTGGCAAGCAGATAGTCGATAAAGAGGAAAGAGCGATTTACTACATTAGTAAAAAGTTCTTGGAGTATGAAATCAAGTATACTCAGCTCGAAAAGACATGTTTGGCTTTAGTATGGGCGACGAAGAAGTTACGGCACTACATGCTCAGTCATAGTGTCTGCATCCACTCGAAGATGGACCCAATCAAATACTTGTTTGAAAAACCGATTCAACGAGCAGGGTGTCAAGATGGACTTTAATGCTTTCCGAGTTCGACCTGAAATATGTACCGCTAAAAGTGATAAAGGGAAGGGCGGTTGCAGACTTCTTGGCGGATAACCCGATAGAAGAAACAGAGGTTTTGGATACGTGGTCGTTTCCCGACGAAGATATCGTTCACATAGACAATGATACGTGGGACCTCTATTTCGATGGAGCATCGAACTATAGGGGATATGGGATAGGAGTTCTACTCATTTCACCGGAAGGTGAACATGTTCCCATCTCGATCAAATTGGACTTTAACGTCACTAATAACGCGGCCGAATATGAAGCATGCCTACTCGGTTTGCACAGTGCTCTCGAGTTAGGCATCAAAAAGCTTGTAGTACATGGGGACTCGTCACTAGTGATCAATCAAGTGGCCGGGACGTGGAAAACCCGAAGTGATAGCTTGGCTCCGTACCAAGCAAAAATCGAAGAACTAGAAAAGTTGTTCGCCGAGGTCAAGTACGTGCACCTCCCCAGAGACGAAAACCAGTTTGCTGATGCACTATCAAAGCTAGCTGCTCTGATCAACATACCGGATCATATGGATACTATGCCGATATATGTCGAACGAAGATCATCACCTGCTTATGTTAATGTAATCGGAGACACAGAAGAAACCGAGGCCGAACCTTGGTATCATGCTATTCTGAAATTTAAAGAATCAGGGGAGTATCCACCCGACATGGATAACCGCGGAAAGCGCGCTATTCGAATGCTAGCCGCTCAGTTCGTTAGAACCAATGACGGACAATTGTACAAGAAGACCGCGCAAAATATCCTTTTGCGATGCATAGACTCACCAACTGCGAAAAGAGTCATGGAAGAAGTCCATGACGGAGAGTGTGGCCCACACATGAATGCCCATATGCTGGTTCGTAAAATCATGAGATTAGGGTATTATTGGACAACGATGGAGACAGATTGTCGCCAATATGTCAAACATTGCCACAATTGCCAGATCTTCGCAAATATACAGCATGTGCCACCCTCACTGTTATATACTTTGACATCACCATGGCCTTTCTCAACATGGGGAATCGACATTATCGGAAAGGTCAACCCATCTGGAACAGGTGGGCATTGTTTCATGCTGGTCGCCATCGATTACTTCACGAAGTGGGTAGAAGTGAAATCATACAAAGTCCTACAAACGAAGCAGGTAGCAAAGTTCATTCAGAATGAAATCATTTGCAGATATGGGGTGCCACATGAGCTCATTAGCGATCATGGCACTCACTTCCAGGCTGAAACTGCCGTAATACTTGAAAAGTATAAAATCAAACACCACAAGTCGTCACCATATCGACCTCAAACAAATGGTGCGGTAGAAGCCGCTAACAAGACAATCACTGTGATTCTCATAAAGATGACCGACAATTATCGCGAATGGCCGGAAAAGATACCGTTCGCACTGTGGGGATACAGAACGTCTATTCGCACAGCCACTGGAGCAACTCCGTTCTATTTGACATATGGGATGGAAGCAGTTCAGCCTATCGAATTAGAGGTACCTTCTTTAAGGATCCTGTTAGAAAGTCGTCCTCGGTTTACCGGCCGCAAGCCGTATGATTCCTTGGTCATGCTCGACGAGCGACGATTAAATGCGCTACATCATGTTCAACTCTATCATAAAAGGATACAAAGGGCATTTAACAAAAAGGTGAAACCTCGAGGAATAAAAGATGGAGATTTAGTCCTAAAATCCGTTCGCGCTTTACTACCAATTGACCCGAGGGGAAAATTCAAGCCGAATTGGGCCGGTCCTTACCTGGTAAAGAAGATATTATCGGGAGGCGCAGTTAGACTAACAGATCTAGATGGAAACGACTTCGCAAATCCGACGAATTTGGATCAACTGAAGAAATACTATCCATAGAACTCATTCTCAATGTCGTAAAATAAAATTTTGGAATTGCAGTACTCGTGAGCGAGTCTAGGCCGCGGCATTTTTGCTTCGCTGCTTTTTGTGCGTTATAAATCGATGATTGTAGCGCAATTGTTTTATGGAACTGCGAGCTCGGTTTGATTCTGTTGATAACAGATACGTAGGCAGCTCTTTAAAAGAGTACAACCGACCCTTCCTTTAAATAAAATGAAATTTTATGCAGAAACTGGGAACTTTAATAAATAGTAAGTCTTATTAAAATCGGGCGATGCCCATTACAACATCCAAAAAAAAAAAAAAAAAAAAAAAAAACAACACACAGCAAGCGACAAATAATAAGTAGTAGTATTTAAATAATAAATTGGAGTTGAAGGCTCCTACATCTTCTTTTTCCCTTTCCCTTTTGGGTCACCTGACCGAGGCTCCTGCAGAGGAGGGGTAGTTGCGTTCTGTCTAGCGCGCTTCTTAGGAGGGATTGTCATTTCCTCCCGAGGGCCCAGCCTATCTTTTACACTCAAGCGAGGACCAAGCCTCCCTTCTAAGGCTGAGCCCGAGTGCACCTTTGAACCCAACCGTTTCCACACACCTGTCGCCTGTGAGTCAGTCTTAAGAGTCTTCTCAGTCTTAGTTTCGGGTCCAGATGCAGACGAAAAATCGTTAACAAAGAAGTCGCGACTGTTTTTGCTTCTGTCATAATATTTGATGTCGACAAGCTCATCCTTCCGACACAAGTCCTTACCTGATTCGGTTTTCTCTTTAAGCCATTTAGTATAAGACGGGGATACCCAGGTAGTCTGAGGGCGCGCAGATACGTACCAAAGACGCCTTTGGTCCCACCTCTTGAGCCAATCATCACATATAGAGGAATTCGGCTCTTGCTCGTCCCGCAATGGCAGCCTCACACTTGGGAATCATTTGTCTGCGGCCCATCTGACGCAGGACGCGGTCAGGGTAAATGTGGATAGACCTCTCTAAACCCAGTAGTTGCAAACGTCTGGTCTTGTCGTCTTCCGGAAGGATAGTAAAGGATTTGAGGCGAAGCCAAGGCATGAACCAAAGCCAGAGGGCGACCTTCCCCTCCCCATCAATTTGTTTCGCCAATAGGCAAGGTCATTTTGACGCTCGTCTTCATACCGCTTGGCACGCATCGTCAGCATACGAGCGAGATACGAATTGGGCTCACGCGGCGGGGCGAAAAGCCAAAATCTCTCGCAAAGACACACCTGAAAAAAGAAGAAAAAAATGAAAAAGGCGAAAAAGAAAAAAAGAAAAAGAAAAAAAAAGAAGACAAAAGAAAGACGAAAAAGAAAAAAAAAGAAAAAAAAAGAAAAAAGAAAAAAAAAGGAAAAAGAAAAAACGGAAGAAAAAAAAAAAAGAAAAAAGGCAAAAGAAGGGAAAAAACGGAATCGTGACAGAATGCAGCAAAATCGTGACAAAATCGTGGCAGAATGCAACAAAAACGTGACAAGAATTGTGATAAAAGGAAAATTAATCAAGGATGCGAAATCAGGAGAATAGATCTTGTTACTGCGGTAGAGACGGGAGCATCCCGACCAATCGGCACCAGGGTTCATTTTCTTAGCATCTAAACCTCGAAGGGTTTCGGCGAGAATAATCCAGGAAGGGTTATGTCCCGTCTCCATCTGAGACACAATAGACAAAAGCTTCGCTTGTCCTACACAAGTTGTCTTGTTCATCCTACCTTCGAAGACATAAAGGTGTAACATGATCAATCCAAAGGCCCTGCGGCAGTACGCTGGCAGTGAAGTACTGTTCCGCAAGATACAAAATCTCCTATGAATAGCAAAAAGGTTGACTTCGTCACCAGTCACTATCCCCTCAGACTCCGTCCTGGAAAGGCCAAGGCAGTCTAGATATGTTCCACGCCATCCTGAATGAAATTTAGGAATAGCCGGTATGGCCTCAGCATCCCATCCTCCCAGGGCAGAAAACTCTTCAGGTAGAGGGCAGATCTCCCCCTCGGGAAAAGCAAAGACATGGTTATAAGGATCCCAATAGCTAAGGCAGTGTTCCAACAGCGCAGGTTGAAGGGGGATTTGGCGTAAGGGAAGTAATTGCGCCAAGTGAACGGTCTTTAATTCTTGTCTCTCTGCGCTAGTGAAGTCGGTCTCCCATGCTCGCATAGCACTCGCTAGATTATTCATAATGATTTATGTTATTTGCACCAGTTTGGGGGAAAAGCAGAATAAATTTGGCAGTATAGCTCTTCCTTATATATAGAAAGTATAAGGGAAGGAATCACCTAGGATGACACCCCTAGGGTGCCGTTTTTTGAGCCGTGTGGGCCTTGGGTCGCGCGCCTCTTAGGCCTGCCCCAGCTCACACCAGTTTTTGGCATGATACATCGGGTTTTCGCACACTTATCGTGTTTTAGGGAGCGCCGGAACGGCCGATTTACATTTCTACCCTCGACAAGTTCATATTTGAATTCAAACCCGTGCACACTTACGGTTTTATTTTCCTTTTTTGTTTTACAGTAGCGGGCTACGCCCACGTTGTTTGCGAGTCATACAGAGTGTCTGTGTCGTATTTCATGCTCACCCATCAAAGTTCGATTTCAAAAAAAAATAATTTCAAAGGTTCAATTTCAAAAGTTCAAAATTCCGACATTTCAAAAACTTTTGGGTCGATGATCCAATCTTTCAAAATTCAAAAACTCAAATTCAATTTTTTGGGTCGAGGGCCCAACATGCCAAGTAATGTCAAATTCAAAATTCGGGCCGATGACCCAAACATTTCAAATCTTCAAATTCAATTTTCGGGTCGATGACCCAGTATTTCAAATGATCCAATTTCAAGATCGATGATCCAAATGTGCTTATGTGATGATTATTGCAAGTGCGTTTTGTGTTTCAATTATAGCAGGACATGCTTCAACTGGGGGCTCTAAAGTCTTCGACTTTAGAGCCATTGCAAACTGGGGGCTCTGAAGCCGTTGGCTTCAGAGACCATTATCAAGATGCAAAGGATGACATCCACCAAGAATTCAATTCAATACAAGAGTATGAAATGGAAGAATTCCGTAGCTGAAAGCAAATGATGAAAGCGGCGGCAACCTCCTTGGAAAGTCCCGTCCCATTCGGACAAGCGCCAGCAGATGATAAATTTTGGGCCAATGTCAGCAGATGATGAATTTTGGACATACGCCAGCAGATGATAAACTTTGGGCATGTGTCAGCAGATGCCGAACTACGATGCGGGTTTGATTCCGTCAGAAACGGATACGTAGGCGCCTAAGGATAAGGCTCAACCCACCATTTAGGCAATTTATGGGTCGATGACCAACGATGACAACTTGACACAACAGAAGCAAGAGGCAATCCCCAACGAAGTTTCAGGTATGATCTCTTCTTATGGCTGGCGAGCTTATATACGCAAGTCTAATGGACTATAAACGACCCGAAGAATCCTCAGGTCGAAAGGGACCTGGGGTATACTTTGACTTTCGCCTTGTCCAAGCCTCAGTCAAAGTGGGGGCTCTGTAGATACCCGTATCCGTCGATATTGGAATTTATAGAGAACCCGACAAACACCCGATGATGATAGGACACATGTATTCTTTAGTTGTCATTGTCATTATTTGGAGCTCGTTTACGAGGTAGAATGGGCGTCGTCGATGATTCATTTTATTATTTTAAATGATATTTAAATTAATGTTTTTTAGTGAGTTCATTTTGTTAATTTAAATGATATTTAAATTATGGTTTTTTAGGTAAATTCAATTTATTTTATTTTGAATTTATTTTCTTAAGTTTATTTTATTGAAAATAAAATAAATAATTGATTTGAAAAATCATTTTATGAATATATTTGGTTTGAAAAATCATTTATTTCAATGTGTTAATTGATTTGAAAAATCGATTTTAAAAGCGAAGAACCCGTTTTGAACACTTGTTTTTGAGCTCGATTTTAGCTCGGTTTTTGAGCCCGTTTCCTTTACGAATTGGCACGAATCTCGAGTACACTAACCCACCTAGACCAATACCCATCCACCCTTGTTCGAACCCCCATACCACGGCCCAAATTCTCGTCCAAAACCCTCACAAGCACCCGCAACCAATGCGGCCCCCCTTTTTGGACCAATTCCCGAGCCCAAACCCGCTCCAAACACTACCAAGACCCGTACCCATTAACCCTAACCCATACCCTAGTATCCTACCCATATTATCCTAGCTTAATCACCAAGAAAACCCCCCTCAAACCCTCACAAAAACCGATGGACAGCAGCCATACGGGATGAAGCCCGATTGCCCCTCCCTCTCTTTTAACCTACTTTAACTCCTTATAAATACCACCCCTTCACCATACATTCATTCCTCTAAGTTCTCCATACATCCAACCATCACCTACAAGCTTTAAACCTCAGAAACAAACCCTAAACATCCTCCAAAAACCCTAAACAAAACCGACACACAAACTGAAACTGTTTGTGTGTCCTCTTCGAAAACCCTTTCGTTCTTCCATCAAACCTCCATAAAAACTCGAGTTTCTTGTTCCTAATTAACCACATAACATCCATCTACACATTAGACAAAGAATTACGAGCCAAATTGCCCTTGAGAGTACACGAAATCCCTCGAAAAACAGAGTGAAATAACACTCTGTTTTCGCGGTTTCTTCTTGTCTGTCCAGTTCTGTTTGTGCTCGTTTTTCGTGCCCAATAACCCAAAACGAGCAGGGGTTGCTTTAAGATCCTTGTTCTCCTCTCTTTCTAGTTTTCAAAACATCTTTTAGATCGAATTTTCGTCGTGAAACGAGGGAGATATCACTGTTTGAAAATCGCTGTCCAGAAAGTTTCCAAAACGCGTGTTTGCTTTATTCTTCGTCGACGACGGCCTCTCGAGATAAAATCTACCATCGATTACGACCCAAGACGGTGTCAACGATACATGTAGGTTGAGGGTGCATCAAATCCCCTTCTCTTTCCTCTTTTTGTTTTGTTTTTTTATGCTTTTTATTTGTCTTGTTTTTTGTTTGTTTTTCGTTTTAATTATCGTTTGTTTTAAATTAACTATGAAACTAGTTAGGCCAAGTATGAGTTAAAGTACCACCATGAACACCCGCGTTGACTTGAGATGGGAAAAGAAACCGCTACTTCTGTCGGTCGTACACCCCCGTCTCATTTACATATCCTCGTGTTCAAGGTAGGGCATAAATAAAACAAGTTTCTAACTTCGATCTTCGCTTTCGACCCCCTTATTGTTTCGGCCAAATCGACATACCCTAGGACCCGTTGTATGTTAGTTTAACCTCTGATTGTTAACCTATGACGTATTTAGATGACTTTAAATTAATTTAATAATCTAATTAGACACGATAGGTGGCTTCGACGTAAGTTATAAAATCAATCGACGATTCTGTAAATAATTGAATGCATCTCTCTCTTTCACCTAATTTCTCGCTAGTATAAGAGTGCGTGATTAGCATCTTCTTATTGACACTCGATGAGTTAAATTAATTAGCGAATTTGACCTAATTAGACCCTTTAGGCCGTGTAGAATGCACCCTCATGCGACAATCAATCAACATCGTTTTTACCTCGTTTTCTAACTTGTTTCCTATCCCTTTTCGCAATCATTCGATCTAACCAATGAATCTAACTTAGGAACTAGGTTGGCCTTTTCTTGGCCGTTGGTTTGGGCCGTGGCTTTAGGCCGTGGGGTTGGCCACGTCTTTCTTTGTCTCGCTTGTTTTATACCTTTTGTTCTTTGTCGTTTGTTAGCTTGTAATTTATCGTTTGTTTATCGAGTTGTAATCTTTCAAGTTTGTTTTACTTCTTTTTGAGTCAAAACCTCTTCAAAAACCTTGGTCTTGTTTGGTTAGACGGTTGTTCCCGATGCTTGTAGAAGCGTAGTAAACCGCGTGTTGTCTAAAGCAACATGGCCCGGTTTATGCTAATGCATGCTTTGGTGCGTAGCCCTATGTCTAATTCGATGAGATTAAGCGCGAGCACGCATTACGAGGAGTGACCCAAGGCCGTGGGTCATGTGAGCCGTGGGCCACCCCTCATGTGCACGGTTTTCAAGGCCAAACGGCCGTGTGTGTTGTCACGTATTGCGTCGTATGTAGCATTTGTATTTAGATCGAGTTGTATCTTTAATTTGTTGTTGTGTCGGCATGAAATGCCTGGTTTGTAATAGGTAGATCCCAACGGCTCCCCCATTCCCTTTAAGCCTTGTTTGTTTCGTTTGAATGTTGCTAGATCAATCAACCCACATGCTAAATTACAACTTTGACAAAGTTAGTTTAGTTGCATCTAAAACGACATAGAAATTGTTGTCACATGATAGGGTTAAAACAACGTTTGCATATCATACATCGCAGTAGCTATGACCTTGTTTGAACTCCGACACTTGACTTAGTAGAGGCCGTTATTGACGGGCGGGGTTGGGTGTCCTTATGGGCTTCCCAACACGTACCCTCACCCCTTACTCAAGATCTATGGTTTGTGGATCCGTCTAAATACCATTGGATTACGAGAGTCATTCAAATCGAGTGATATAGGGTACAAGTCTTTATCTTTAATCACTCGTAGTCGATTGGCTTTATGCTTTTCGATGAAAGGTGTAAAGTTGACTTGAACGGTTCCAAGTTCCCAAAAAACTTGGTGGCGACTCTAATTTGTCTTAATTCGATTCGAAAGAACCTCGAGTCGATTATGCCTGGTGTGGATCCCGCGGACGCAGTTCCCGAGGGTCTTGTCCACAATGAGCTCAACTTTTTCAAACTCGGGGGAGCTCAAGATCGGCTCGAGCTCAGCGCGGCTATCATCCTTTCTTGCTCTTAAAAATGGTGTCATGCTTAGGTTCTAATACTCCCTCCTATCCAATTGATTGGTAACTTGACCATTTGCACAAGTTTTTAGGTAAAAAGAAGAGTAAGGGGTAAAATCTATCTATCTATCTATCTATCTATTCTATACAAAATTATAAAACAACAACCAGCTGACATCATCTTTTACACGTGTCATTTCCACATTCATTATTTTCCCGCTAATCCTACTAACCCTAAACTACTGCTACTCTTATTTCATCTACCCAGCCGTCATTCTAATTCTAATTAATGTTTCCCTGCGCACCTCATGTTTCCTTTAGTTCCTCAGTTATATTACATTTTTCATCTTCTCCAATTTCACTATTTTACCTTTCAGAAAACCTAACTAATGGGTTTCTAATGATAAATTCATTCATTTTTCATATATCCTTATGAATAACATAATCATGTGCATTGTATCATTTTTCTCGAAGCATATTTCACCGATTTGATCAGAGAGTCGAAAACAATTATTTTTTGTGGTTAGTAGGTAAGGTTTTTGACATATTTTATTTTATTATTGGTTTTCTGTAACCTTAAGTGAGAAAGACAAATTCATTGTGTTCTTTCGCCTCTATTTGTTTTCAGTTTCGTATTCATAACAATTCATCAATGGCGAATTCATACTCCTTACCCGGCGACGAATTCATTGTATCATTTTATGCATACATTTAACTATTGTAATGCTATATGTTTTTATCCCTTTCAAAAATCATATCGTCTCAGAATCTATTATGGTTCTGTTAAATACTTCCGTGTTCCGTTATACTTTACAGTTCTTTTGCTTACTCCATGATGTAGATATGCCGTCTAATACGTTTAACAATGATATTTATTCATTTATTACTTTAGATTAATTGAAGCCTTGAGATTATTCATCATTTCAAGTTATGGTTTGAGTTTAGGAAGAAGTAAGCAACCATGGTTTCTAAAATAGCTTTTTTTTAATAGTATAGGGAGCCGAGTTGATTAAATATCAATCGCTTATTACATGTCACGGTAAAACCCAAATGTTACGGACTTAGTTAGTGCTACCAAGCCATCTTATATGTCATTAAGGTATGTTCAAAATCCTAATCATGTTTATGCGTTATTTTATTAAGAATGTGCTTATACTAAGTTAGAGTATAAACAACAAAGTTATGTGATGTTCCAAGACTCAAGGACGTAGACAAATGACGGGGTTGAGGAGGAAGTTGAATGTACATAGTCTTTCTTATGGCCTTTTTTAATCAAGATAATTAATTGAGGAAATTCAATGAACATAGTCTTTTTCATGAGCTAGAATTTTTTTTTTTTTTTTTGACAATCGGGTTAAGGAGTTCTACATTTTAATAGTACGCTTAGCTAACCTATGAGCGGCTCTATTACAAATTCTAGGAACATAAGTAAAGGAACTACAATGAAAGTTTTTCGCTAGATCAATGATGTCGTCAACAGTATTCCTAGTCCAATATTTGAGCTGAGAGTACTTTAGGACTTGAGCAAGAACCTGCAGACAATCAGAGAAAATGTTAACATGAAGGATGTTTCGAGAGAGTGCCCACTTCAAGGCCTCTCTAATTGCCAAGGCTTCCGCTTGCTCAGCATTCTCAGCTCTTCCCTTGATACAGAATTCAGACACAACATCATTATCTAACATAATACACCCACCAAAACCAGCAGCCAATTCCGCAGACCACGCAGCATCCACAAAAATATGAGACCGCGAACAGCTTAGAGAACTCTGGATCAAAGGAATGGTTACCCCATTCCTAAGATTAGTCAAGTCTTCCTCCAAAGGTGTTTGAACAGCAATGGACCTCGGCTTCCTATCTTCAGCAGAAAGAGCCAAGTTAAGAGTATCTTGATATAATAAGATAGCACCAATAAGGGAGCTCTCCGCATTATCAAATACCTTTCTACACCTTACCACCCAGATAGTCCAAATAGTACACAAGAAAGAAAGACAGGCCTATTGTTTATTAGTAGCCTTAGAAAGAACAGAAAGCCAGTTACAAATCCAAAACTGGAGCCTCAAATTATCGCCTGATTGAGCTCGAATCCCTAGAAGACTTCCAGCCCAAATTCTATTAGCAAAGGAACAATCACGGAACAAGTGATCAGGCGTCTCCGTTTCGTTTGAATCACAAAGTAAGCAAGTGAAAGGGCCGTCAAAACCCCTCTTTAAAAAACTTTCCCCAGTGGGCAGCGATTCAGTGAGAAGTTTCCAAATAAGGATAATCCAACTTTTCGGTCCTGGTAAGTTCCATAGGATTTTTTGAAAGACATACATACACGCATCTGGAACTCTTGAACGGTCCTTTGGTGTCGCTGAAATATTCCAGGAATTTTTTAGTGCAATCTGATAACCATTCTTAACTGAATAATTCCCGGATGACGAAGCCGACCAAAAGAAGTTGTCGCTACCTTCCGAGCATCGAATCGGAATAGCAAGAATGTCTTTGGCAGAAGATTCGTCAAAAGACATAGACACTAATCTCTGGTCCCAACAGTTACTGTTATAGATAAGATTTCTGATTTTTAAATTACTCAAATTAGGGGAATCAGTAAGAAGCTCTAGGCATAATGGTTTCGGCATATTACCATTGACCCATCTAGTATTCCAAACATTGAGGTCAGAAGATGGAGAGATGTTCTAGGCTAAAAGGGGTTTAATGAGCTGAAGGCCTCAAACAGTACTTTTCCATCCCCACGAGGAGTTACTCCTACCATCATTAAAAAGCAGGTCACCATCTAGCCACTTTAAGCCATATTTAGCACCAATAGACTTATTAAGAATAGAATCTGGGTGAGTAATCATTATCCTCCAATCTTGGCTAGAAATGCTTAGTTGAACTCCAGCATACGTCTAACGCCCAAACCACCATTTCCTTTAGGTTGGCTTAGGAAGCGTCTACTACACCAGCTAATTGAAGAAGATTTCTTGTGACCTGCCCACCAAAAATGTGACAAGATGGCATCTAGTCTTTTTGTCACACTTACCGGTATTTTAAATACCGATAAAAAGTAAACAGAAAAGAAAGACAAGACAGAAGAAATCAAAGCCAATCTACCAGCCGACGATAGAAGAACACAATTCCATGAAGATAACCGCTTCCTAACCTTGTCAATGATAAACTCAAAAGCTTCTCTTTTACTTTTATTACACCCTGAAAGTCCCACATCAGTAGGAATACCCAAGTAGGAACCCATATTAGTCCACATGGAATATTGAAGGTTTTCAAACATTTACGAGCAAAGGATAGACTTGAGCACGGGCTGAAAGTCATAGAAGATTTATTATCATTAATAACCTGACCCGAGGCATGACAATAATCCTTGATAACTTTGTTCAGGTTACCACAACTCTTAAAGTTACCTTCAATAAAAAAACATGGAATCATCCGCGAAGAGCATATGAGAGATAGGGATACTGTTTCTGCTGACCTTAATTCCTCGAATAAGACCATCCTTTTCCATGCGTAGAATGTTTAAAGATAGAATTTCAGTACACAGTACAAAAATATAAGGAGAGAGAGGATCGCCCTGACGAAGGCCGCAATAACTCGGTCGGATATGCCTTGAGGGAATTCCATTAACCAAAATTTCATAAGACATCGTCGTAATACATTTCATAATCAACTGAATTAAGTTACATGGGAATCCCATCAAAACCAGCGTACCTCTGATAAAGTTCCAGTCGAGACGATCATAAGCTTTGCTCATGTCCGCTTTAAACGCCATCCTACCATTTCTAGATGAGGAAATTTTTTGTAATATTTCATTAGTAATTAAAATATTATCATCAATATTCCTCCCGAGAACAAACGCGTTTTGGAAATCTCCCACTAGTTTTCCCATGAACTTCTTCAATCGATTAGTGATACACCTTGTAATAATTTTCATTATTATATTACACAGACTGATAGGGCAAAAGTTATCAACCGTTTCAGGAGCTAGAATTTTATAACTTGCAAGTCTGAACTTCCATTGCAACCAATTAATTATGTTATGTTTACGGTTGTTGTATCATCACTTAAAATCGGCATACTGACTTTACCTCTTAGAACTTTAGAAGGCATTTATGAGTAAAGTTTTTTTTACTGGTGATCTTGCAAAGAGCTATTGAGAATACGGAGTCAATAGACGGACATATTACTCTTCGTTACATAATTCTATAAATTTTATTTTTATTTGGTCAAGTTAGGAGACTTAACAATTTATACTATTATTGCATGCTAATAATAGAACGCACATATATGGGTTTTAATGTTATTATTGTATAATGTTTTCTTTTTAGCAATACATAGTAATCTTTTCAATCTGACGGAAGAGGATCTAGCAGCCACATCGACGATGATACTCGAAAGTGGAAGATGTCTAGAAGTAAGTTGAGGAGAACAGCTGAAGTCATCGGAGAGGCGAGGCAAATATAAAAATAAAGCTTCAATCTTGAGAATTCGTCAGCCTTAAAAGAGCTTAATTGTCATCAATTCTTGTGGATAAGTGATTTCAATATCACAAGGATCATCCGCCAGATTAGGACAATTGTGGATATAATCCTAATATGAGAAGATATTGTTTATGACAATGAAGAGCTGTTTGTTATTATTGCATTTGTTCACGAACAATTAACTATTTGTGACCATGCTGATAATGAAGTGGAATTTTTTTTGGTATAAGTTGGTTGATTCAACTTACCGAAATTAGTATGAATTTTTTTTTTTGTGATTTTTTATTAGACAAAAAATATGACGTGAATAGTTATTACAGTATTATTATAAGAGGTTATTCAGCTAAGTATGAAATTAGTATGAAATTATTTTTATAAGAGATTTGTGATTTGCGTTTCTTCTCACTTTCAAATTCGTGTTCATTTGTTTCTCATTGCTAACTTGTGCCTACTCCCTTGGTCGCGTTCATTTGTTTATCATTGCTTTTAGCACAAAGATAAAGCAGAGAGAAGACTATTTTTTTTTTCTAAAATCTTTTATATATACCCGTGCAACTTTGCACGGGTGTTAAACAAGTATATAATTATAATACAGAAACCACTATACATAAACCTTTACACATGTCTACCTGTCGTTATTCGACTTCCCGCCCAAGTGCCCCTCTAAAAACCCTAAACTATGTACTGCAATGTTTCTGCTCCGTCAGAACGAAATCGCCCATTTCTCATCTCCCTCAGTTAATCTTTCCTTAAAATCATTCATATTTTTCACGAAAGTTTCTTAACCCCTCTCAATTATATGAATTTCTCTGTCCATTTATCTGAAGAATCTAGGTACACAATATATTTCATGATTTCTATTTCTCAAACTTAACCTTCAATTTATTTGTCTGTTTGGTGTGATGTCGAAAAAACTCACTCTTGCATTTGAAATTTGAGCGGAATTGGATATTTTTTATTTTAGATGGATTTAATGAAATTTTTTATGGTAAATGCTAAGTCTTGTGTAAGGCGGTGTTACTTTGAACATTCCGGTTATGTATAAATTTTAGGCTACCAATCTACCATGCTTAATTTGGTTAGTACGTTGGTTTATAGTCCGTTTTGTTAATTTATTAATAAAAAAACAAATGTCTTTAGTTAGTTCCTCCTGTCATTTGATTCCTTTAGTTTAACCAGTAACTATAAATTTCTCTTATTATGGATTGAGCATATTATGCTTGACTCCTCTCCTTGATATGTTGTTCATTCCATTTTCCAGTACATCTTTTTCAATTATGCAGGTTCATATTAATTATGAGTGTTCTTTCTTTAGAACTTTTGTAATTTACTTTTGGTGAGATCTGAGAACTACGGTTTTTGCAGTGTTCTTAAAAAAACGGTGTTTGTTTCGCTAATTCGATTTTTTTAGTTCTGAAATTGCCGTCATATAACTGACTCATGGGGATATATTTTCCCTAAATTGATTTCTCCTCCATTTCCGTTCCCCTTCCCTCTTTCCCCCTCTCATTCCTTTTGTATCTAAACAAGGGAGAATAAGGTTAATTATTGATAGACCGTCTCATATAAGAATTGGTGTCAGGTGAGACTTCTTACAATAAGCTTATTAATAGACCGTCTTATACAAGAATTGGTGTTTTCCCTCATTCGATTGGATGAGGATCTTTTAGTAGCGACGTTAAAAATTAAAGAATGAGATTAAATATTTTACCCCCAAGTTATAAAGAATGAGGAATAAGATACCAACTAACTAGATTATGAAGTGAGCTTAAAAAATAAGCTGTATTTTTTGTAGTTTACATGTTTGTTGATCCGAAATTATGTCGAGATAATCAAACTTTTAAGTGTTGTCATTGGGTGTTTTGAGGTTAGATATGAACATTATGTGCATACGTTGGTATAACAAATGTAAAAATTTTAAGCATTTGTTTTTATATCACCCAAATTCAATGACTTTCTCTTATATTTGCGATGTAGGGTTACTTTCAAACTAGCACAAGTAAATGTACTCCATTACTCGGGCCAAGTCTAAGAGACAAAATTAGAAAACAAAACATGGTTGTTGGAGACTTGGAGTGACCTGAACTATTGCCATTTTGATGAATATCTTTCCCACGATATACAAAATCAAGCCGACTCTTGCAGGTATATTTTGAATTTAAACTTTGACATAACCTACTTTGTATCAAATATGGTGGAATAAGGAGGGTAAGCAGGCTCATACAAAAATGGTGGAGTAAGAAGAGGGTCGGACAATGGACTTTGTCGTATTCTTGATTTTCATGAATCCAGATAATTGCACATCTAACTGAACATGAAATGGATTAGTTGTTTATAACTGGGCAAACTACATGTTTTAGAAGCCTTTAGTTTAATATAGCACTATTGTCGAAAATTTGAATAGCTACATCATATGATTATATGATTTATATCTAATGTCTCTTTGAGGCTGCAATTTCATCTTGAATAACTATTTTGCAGTTGCGTTGTACTGTTTGAAGATGAATTTGATTAAGTGGACTGTTTATTTAAGTATTATCAAGATGAAAGGCATTCCCCACGGCGGTAGGGGATATTAGAAAAACAAGTCACGACAAAAGGGTGTGAAACGGAAATGGATTACAAGGATTGGGTTTAGTTTTCAATTAATAGAATTCTCTTAAGGGTGTGTTTGGATACGAAAAAAGGAGGGAAAGGGAGGGGAGGGGGAATGAAGTGTTGGTATTTGGATACAATTTCCCTTCAAATCTTGCCTATTGTGGAAAGATTTTGATTAGGCTTGGAGGAGGGAAATTGAATCTCTCCAAATATCTCCCCCTCCATTTCCCTCCATCCTCATTCCCTATCCAAACAAGTAATTTTAAATCCCCTACTCTCCCTCCTTTTCTTTTCCCCCAAATCACTCAATCTAAACACACTCTAAATGTAACGTGATACAAGTGTGGACACACATACGTAAGCATGTCTTCTCTGTTAATGGTGATGTATATTTACTCAGTTTTAGTGTGATTCTTCTATTTGAGGGATTAGTATACTTTGTTCTATTGAATGTTGAAGTAACATCATTTTTTTTTTGTTATGTGAGATTGATTTTTGAATGTATATTTTTCTCAATAATGTAAATCATTATGTGAAATGTACATGATTTGCTTTGATTTTGGAGTACATGGATTCTGTATCATCTACCATATAAAATGTATAGTCAAATGATACAGTGTATTTTTGTATATTTTTTATATATATTATCTATATATGCCCGTGCAACTTTGCACTGGTTCTAAACTAGTAAGTAAAGTATAAAAGAGAATATAAAGAGATGTTACCATTGGTTTGGATTATCTCAAAAAGTAAAGGGTAAATAAGTCAATTTTCTTACCAAATAAGAAAAAATATTACCATTGGTTTGAATTGTCCCAAAATAGAATGTATTACCGATCGTTTGGATAGGAGGGTAGTACTACGTATAGATTAAAAGGAGATATCTTTGACCTCTTATGTAACTAAAGGGACTTGGTAACTTTCTCGGAAGAATTCTAAATTGATAATCAAAATCTTATTACACTCATCTAAAAGGATGAACAGAATTTCTTTAATCTTGATTAAATTAATTTTCTTTTGTTAGTCCAAAAACAAAAAGAACACGAGAAAGTGGTTGTTATCATCTGTTCCAACATCTACTCAAACCCACATTGATTTGAAACCGAACACCAGCCTCTCTAGTCTCTGCTAAGCTTAATTTTGACAAAAATCAGCAACCCGCAAACTAAGTTCATTCACAGCACAGCTCCGTTACACCTACGGTTACAAAATTAGGCACAATATTTATTACTACGAGTCGACGACAATTCAATTAAACAAAACTTTGAAGTGGTATGAATGGCATACAAGCAATGGGAAGATCGTGTTTAAGTATTGGCGTTACAGGAAAAAAGTTGCTTGGTTTTGGTGTTTTGATAACAAAAAAAAAAAAAAAAAAAAAAAAAAAAAAAAAAAAAAAAAAAAAAAATTTATAGTTCCTATAACATTAACATATACTGTAAATGTTACAGAACACCATATACAAAATTACAGATGGTCGCTGCTGGAAAAAAAAAATTAATAAATTACAGGGGGTCTATAGGAAGCTAATGGCCTGTGTCGTAAGAGCTATTACAAAGATTCAACCACCAGGCAGAAAGAAGGGACTATGATACAGGAGAAGGCACGATACTACAAAAACTAGAGCACCAACCGACAATTAAGTACCAAACTTTTTTTTTTTTGGCAGCTAATTAAGTACAGTACCAAACTTGTTACATAATCTTTGGATGTGCATTATAACTCAGACATGTTAGCCACCAGCAGATGATTCTTTGCCTTTGTCAGAGGTATTATCCTTCTCAGAGTTTCCTGCATCTCCAGCCTCGAGTTGACCTGATGGTTGCGGTTGACTCTCACCTTCAGGATCCGAGGCTATGCCAAGGACCACTAGTATAGACCTACAAAACCAGAATCCAGTGAATACTTTTAGGATAACCAAATGATCACAAATTCTCATGAGACTATACTATCATGAGACAAGCCATATGAGAACGAAACGGGGTAGTTATTCTCTGAGTTGGTGGGTCAATAAATATATTGGCGGAGTTTATAGTTAAGTAAGCTGGTCTCACATTATATCAATACGAGACGTCTTTCAAGAAGGAATGGATTGTTCAATGGTAATCTTTCTTTTTTAAATTTGGTAAAAAAGAGGTGAACCTCATCCATAGGCTTGACAGTGGGTATCAAAAGAACAAGAAAAGGCTCTATAATGATTCCGAGTGCATAGTAACCATCCACAACCAAGAGAGTAAAGGTTCCATGAACAAGATAAGTCGTTGTATACACACCTTGGCAGTGTAGCTTTTAAGTTTGGTTGACTAGCATGAGCTGCCAATGGAGCCTTAAGAGCTCCAATCTTTTTCAAAGCACCTTCTAATTGAGCTTGGGGCAACTGAACAACAGAATTTATCAGTCATATTCTAGAAGTGCAGAATAAATAAGACAAAGATGCCTAAAAAAATCAGTGTCTATACAGGTAAAGACACTGCATAAGATGTGTGTTAGCATTTATACTTGAGTAATATCAAGATTTAGTAGACATAGCACTCTAGCATATAATCCCTCGATTTATTTCTAGTGAAATACGACCTAGTGATAGCAAATACTGGCGGGAGAGGGCTCCTGACTACCGTTCTCCAACAACATTATATTCATATCCATCATATCTAGTCAAACAATCACCCATGCCCACAAATCCACACAAATGCTACCAAAATCAGATTTGCCGTTAAAAGGCAACTAAAACATGGACACGGAAGTCAGTAATGGACACACCTGAAGCAACACACTGAACGAATGAGGTTGTGTCAACTGCGCACATTTAAGAAACCCAACCCACAACTTTGGGTTTTTCCATATCTGTCAAAAAAATCCGCCAACCATTAGATAAAAAAAGGAGGAACAAGAATCCTCTGTGTACTAATAATGAAGTAAAATCTACACAATTGAAGCTCCGACGTAGGGACATTTACCTGCTTACTGACAAGACGAGCAAGAATCTCCATTATGAAGTTAACCTATTTGTTAAAAGTCACAAACAACATTTCAGCAAAAAAAATTCTACACAGTGAAATTGAAAAGTCTTATTCTTTGAAAAGCTCGCTATAGTTCAGTACTCAAAACATTCGATTACTTGTCAGGATTAAAGTTCAGTCCTCAAACCAATAACTTAAACAAGTAGCCAAAAAAAAGAGCCACGCAACAATCTACATGAGAACATAATTGTGGAAAATCCTTTGATACCTCCTCCCACATAATAAACACATCATGCCAACTTGTAAGCATGAAACAAAACTGAGGTATTGGTCATTCTCATGGTAATGGTCCTCAAGTCGCGAAATCCAAATGTGTTTCTGATGTTTTAGTTTATTTGCTATACTAGAAGTCTATGTTCTCCATCTTATAACATCTCTTGTACAAATGCATGCACCATTTGCAAATGCGCCTATTTAGTAGCCCTTTCTGGGAAGAGAGGGTAGTATCATAGTATAATGGTATTAAAAATAGGTCATGAAGCTGCATAACAACCACTTTGTACATGTTTTGAATGAATAAATATAGGTCACGGCGCTGCATAATGACCACTTAGTATATTCTTTGAATGAGTACTAATGTTCAATACAGTGGCCACATTTATAATTTAACGACCAAGAGTCCAAGACTATGTTACAAAAGCTGATTCCAGAATCAAGACTGGAACCAATAATTTATGTTGGTAGAACAGATTAAGTCAAAATGATGGCGTAATATATCCAGGCGATATTGTAAAGTGTCCATTATCATGACTGAAAGATGGTCGTCTTATAAATTTTTACTATGCAAAGGGAACAACATAATGGCAACCTCATATTCATCACGACAGTTACTCCAGAAATGATGATGGATCAATGGAAACTGAAAAAAAAAATGACAGAAAAAAAAAAAGCAGGGGACGAGAAACGTCCTTCTAAAAAGAAAAATACCAGAACAAGAGGGTGTACCACTACCACTTGTGTGCATCATTAATAGAGAAACCGTAATAAATGACATCACAGAAAAACAACGCAAGACACTCTATTGTACAAGCGTTAATTATCAATTATTCCAGAGGACACCCTCTCAAATATGTGAGAGATGAAGGCAAGCAACTCTATTCCACTGAGCAGTTGCACACTAAAACGCCTATGGCTAGCAGAAGAATACACCTCTAGCTATACAATTGCCTTTTTAATCTGTGGGTACATGCCTTTGATGCAGAACAAAAATTTAAGCACTAAGTTGATTTCAGGATCCAAAGTCAACTTCGGCGAAGAATAAAATAGACGCCAATCTGAAAGGTCAATAAATGTACCAGAAAGTTCCCATCACCAGCCGAACCCCATTTAAAGGGTTATCAAAAAATCAAACCGCCTAATATTGTAAAAATTGCTGTATGCAGATAACCTATTTATAATAATGAACTCAGTAACTAAAAACATAGAAAAAGCGTGGCAAATTAAGATTTACAGAAAAAAAAACTAAGCTTACCAAAGCTGGAAAAGCACCAATAGCCTGTAGGACTGTCCTCATAAATAGCAGTGGAAGAGGAATCTGTTCAACCTGTGGAAAGGAGAAACAACAAAAAACAAATATAATTATAAAAAAATCCAAGTGCTGAAAAGTAACTTGACAGGCTTGTAATTCGTGGACTAAGAGGAGTTTTTGTCTTCCAATGCCACTTTGCTACAGTAATAGAATTTTAATATTCAATGTAACCTAAAGGAGGTATAGTGAAAGAAAAAACAGAACATACCAGATGATTCAAAACTGCCGCAATGACTTGCTGAGTAAATATTTGCTTTTTCTCAAAACAAGAATTACATGCATCAGTCACCTGCTCACCAAAAGGAAATCGCTTTAAAATAAGATAAAATGAAATGAGCGAGCACACAAATAAAACAGAGTAAGTTATCTAAAAAATAAAATAAAACAGAATAAGAAGGATACCTTTTTCAAAGGAATTCCATCTTTCTCGGGATCTATGCCATGTATGGCAATCAAAACCTGAGCGGGTGTCAACAAAGGACCAGAAGGTGTAGATCCCTGCAGGAAGAAAGGGTCTAAACTATTAGATAATGATGGATGTCTATTGCACATCCTGAAAGTATACCCATGTACCAGCGGAAAAAATACTTCAGAAGATCCCAGTCCACGGTTTTTCAGACACATGCATGTGCAAAAGTACCGTGGTCCGTGGATATACTAAAATGACACCTTGGACGATACTAAAATACTGATCATTCCTAAAACCGTGGATTATGTATTTTAAACCAAATAAGCAACATATGTATAGCCAAGGAGAGCATATACCTGCAATAAGCGAGTAAGAGCAGCCTGGAATTTTTCTTGCGGAAGATTAACAACATGGGGAAAAACCCTCAAAACCTGATAAGCAGAATCAGAGTTTCACAATCAAAAACATGTCCAGCGATCCGTGGGGAGGAAGAGAAAAAAAGATGACGATGACAATGATGACATTAATTTGGTGATCACGGGATCCCACAGATGTTGGGCCAATGGGAGGCTAGATGTATGCAAGATTATCTCTTAACGATACAAAGAGGCTGGTGTCCGAGTCAACAATGATGGAAAAAAGACAGACGACAAAACATAGAAAAAAATTTACATAAGAGAAATAATGTTTGAGGATGATGATGGTCACTGCAAAGATATGAATTGTCTTAAAAGAAGGCAGTGATGATGGTAGTGAGCTACAGAAAGGGGAGGGGGGAGGAGGGGTTAGGAGTGGAGGGGATAACATATGATAGAAACAGCGCATCTCTATTTGCCTGTAGTGAAGAACTTGAAAGTTGAAACCTCTATTTGGGTGAAAGATTAATCAAATCCAACAGATATATAAACATTTACCACATGTAACTTGCTAAGATCCACTTGAAAATGAAACTGCAGACTTATTATCACATATCACATCCACTAGGCATCTAGAGGCAGTGACACATTTCACATCTATTGAACACACGTAATCAGACATTGTGCACTTATTAAAGCACAATTATAAATGAAAGCATATATAAAATTTCAAAAGGAACATTGTGCCTACTAGAAACCACGCACTATTGAGAAATTAAAATGAGAGAATAAAGATTAATCTGTTAACAACCTCCTCGTTAGTTAAAAAGGACAATATTGGGAACAGAATCTCCACGTTCTGTGTCACATAAAAAAAAAAAAAAGATGTATTTGTTAGGTCTATAATAGAAAATAAAAATTAAAATAAATTAATAATAAAAAAAGACGATACCTTTATCTTCGACTCATACAGTTTCTTAACAGTGGAAATCAACTCTGCAGAAGGAACTGTGCCATCTGTGAGTGTATGTAAAACCTGCAACCAGACATTCCAACTCAAATTCGTATGGTATGTCCCTTCCTCCTCCCACCCCACCACCAAAGAAAACACAACAATTCCATAACAAACCAAAAAAAGTTAACGAGCAGCCCTCCCTCCCTCCTTCCCTCTCTGTAATCTAACTCGCGTTTGTAATACATAAGGGGATTCCCCTCGCTCAACCGCCAACTCGCCTTCTTTCTTTAGGGCTTTCGCTCGCTCCTTACTTGTCTTGTCGACTTATATGCTTGCTATGCGAGTAGCTAATAAAGTAAAGGCCCTTACTTTCCACCGCATCATCAGGAACTGGACTTATTTCGCTTCAGCTTCAATTGCAGCTTACTCCGAAGCAAGCCTCCATTCCAAAAGAATAGCAAAAATTGGAGAAATATAGGGGTAAATAAGAAAGTACAAACCTGAATCAGAAGGTTCTCACTTCCATCAGGCGGATCAGAGATAATCCCGAGAAGAGATGGAGATGCACCCATGGTACGAATAAGTATAGGCATATGGCCATCAATTGCCTTCACATATACACGCAGAAAAATTGAGCAACTGAATGGTTAAGAAAACATGATCAAGCCCGACAAGTAGACAACCCCAACATGAAAACCCAATCTACCTGTTTCACAGACTCTGGTGAGCTTTTATATATAGTAAATACTTGTCGAAGGAGGGTGTGTTTCTGCAAAACCAAATTGGATAAACAAACATTAAACAACAATAAGATGCCATTGAGAGACATTAAAGGGTTCAGGCTGCTTCACCTTCACAAACCAAAAGAATGAAAATGTTTTAGAGTACCATATAAGAAAATGTGTTACCTTTGTACATAGAGCAAAATAAAGTGACATGCATCGTTGCGCCTCAGATAATGAAGTGCTTGAGACACCTTCAGGCGTCTTTAACTGAGTAGTGCATGCAGACGTGTTCTTGGTCGTCAAATCCAGTGTCATTTGATCACTTGAAGCTGGTGCTGTGTCAAAATTCTGATAAAAGGGAACAACAACATCAACTACAGATACAAATGAAATAACCACCAGATGATGTTCAGAGCTCATTTCAACATACGACATCAATGACTATTATAAAGGGAAATGTGGAGTGAACCCACAAGTACATATCAACCCGCTCCATGTATCACCATGATATGGAAAAAGAATGAAAAGGAGATACAAATAAAAGACAAACATAAAAAAATGGAAGAGAGAATCCATGAGCGGAAAAGACCTCCATCACCTGAACATAAGTCGCTCTCTCGACCTGTCATGTGTGACTTTGTTCAAAATCGACAAACTGACAAGTTCTAAACAAACAGCAGCACTAGAGTCCTATAGTAGAGCAGGCTATTTGTATATGTTCCACAATTCAACACTTCACCTCACTTCGCTCCAAGAAGGCTATTTTTATGGGGGCAGGTGATTTTTTTACTATTCCTGTGAGGTTAAGATTCACAGATCTTTTAAAAGTTTTCAGTTTCTATAATACAACAGGATTTGAATCCTCTATATCTTGTCACTAAGAGGACCTCTTGCTCTGATGCTTCAGCACATTGTATGAAATTTTACTTTCTAATAGAAATATGCATGACTAAAAGAGTACTGTGGAAGTCATGAAAAACTGTATGTAAGACACTGCAGTCTGTACTTTCTTATTTTAATGATCAGTGAGAGGGTGATTCCTATGGAGTTCAGTAAATGTTCTTTTCAATGTCTTCTAAATGGTGGGGCTTGTAGGATACTAGAACACAATTCTCTATGCGCTTACGACTTAGGAGCCTCCACCACTCCAAGTCATAGGTAGATTACTCATTTTAGTAGGCAGTGGAAGTTCATGGGCGGCATATTTCTCAATAAAATTCTATGTTCCAAAAAGGTTCAGTCAAGAAGGAAAATGCACCACCCTTTCATCCAATCAAGTCTCTCGTATCTCGCCTATTGCACCTACATCCCTGTCCTACATTTTTCCACATCCAAATTATCTGTTATTTACCTCAAAGAAGAAAATAACCAGCTGGGACACATTATGCCATAGAATTCACAAATTGTCAGGTCAAGCACATTATAAACAAAATTGCACCTTTTGTGATTGCATGCTAGCCTTTTCATTCTCATGGTTGTCCCCACTACTGGTATCCACTATGGAAACAAGCATGTCCTTTGCAAATTTTTCTATTTGTAAAACAGCCGATGATAGAGGATACAGCTTATTGGCAACCTGGAAAATAGAACATTAATTGTACTTGAAATCAGTGGAGCAAACACAACATTTCTTATCTTGCAGAAGGTTAATCATACCAAACGAATAGCCTTCATACGGACTTCCTCCATGTGATGAACTGCACTCTTTTTTTCAAAAAAAAAAAAAGATAAAAAAGAGAGTTAATAAGGACACAGAAAGTCAAATAAAGCCAAAAAATCATACATGACCAGTGTACATTTCGTAGAAAACCCAGTAAACATATAGCAAGCTGTTTCATGTGTCATTTACAGGGCTCGTTGTTCAGCATCACAGTTACACGAAAGGTATACCTCGCAATCTGAAGAACAATATTTACAGGGTTTCACATCTTTCTCTAAGATACAAGGCGTGGTGACAGCCAACAGAAATTATCAATTAACGATATAGGGAAAAAGAACAATTCTATAAAAATCTAAGCAAAAGATCGGGCTCAAAATTTTTAAGAGAAATAATCCTATACTTGTCCATGCAGCACATTTATACAAGCCAACTTTATCACGAGTTTGCAATATTGCAGAAACTACAAACCTGCAAAGCAATTCTCAACAATGATTTGCGCAGAGTCGGCCTCAGCGATATCAAACTCCAAACAGCACTGAGACCTTGTGTTACCCGATCACCACTGTGTAGTTCTTTTTCATCTTTATCTCCATGCTCAGGACAACACAAACATTCTAATAATTTAAGAATTGATTCAGGCAAATAAGGAACTTCACCCAACAATCTGCTCAAGGATTTGTCTGATGCTGGAAATGAGTCTCTTAGTGTTTCTGACTGCAGATTTTCGAAAAAGGTCAATTCTACAGCTAAGGACTAAACATGCAAAAAAAAAAAATAATAATAAATAAATAAATATATAAATATACAAGACTGAGTCATTACCACTTTCAGAAGAAAAGCTTCATATACAGACGACGCAGTTGTAGATGAAAAAAAGTCGCGCTCCTCTTCTGCCTCCCCATATAATCGGTAAAGGACTTGCACTGTCAACTCATGTCCCTAAGAACATTCAATTATACAATCAGATAGTGCAGGCTAAAGCATAGTCTAACTGTGTCACACTGCCACACTATTGTTTCCTTCTCTCTTAAACAAGAAGCATTATTAATGGTGCTTTATTGCTGATAAGTATTACTGGCCGAGTCATAGTCATATTGTCAAATTAGCATTTTCTACTTATTTAAGTTACTTTCCCTTTAAACAGAAGTATGTGGACAATATCTGCCAGTAATAGCAAGATATATTTCAATTTTAATCAAGAGCAAAAGAATCATAGCAATATAAATCATTTACCTCATGATTTAAGTAATCTGATAATATGTGCGTCTGTAGAAGTGCCCAAGGGTCGAGATCCAGAGGAAACTGGCAAAGAAAAAAGGCAAACTGGTCAAAACATGAAAGACCAACTAACATCAATATTTAAAAGAAACCTGACAAGTTAAAAATATATATGAAGCACCACATAAAATAGCCAAATTGAAGCAGTATACCAACAACGGAGTAATATCGAAGCTGAACTTAGAACAAAATGATATTCTCCAACTGTCCAAACCCAACACAGGCATATAAAGGAGGGCTATAAAATCAACGGAGATGGAAAGTATCAGAGTCTGTCATAGCACGGGCCCAAACCACCTTACAGGCGCAAAATATCCTTAGTGCCTCAAAGGCTCCCGTCAGAGAAAGATAGATGACTGGAATAAGACTAATATTGGTTTTCTTGCAATGTTGAGAAAAAGGAAAAAAATTGAGTTGATAATTGATACTCCCTCCTATCCACTCTTTTCTTCCCTATTTCCTAAAACGGATTATTCAGGTTTTCTTCCCCTTTCCTTTTTGAGAAAGTTTTTATTAATATTATACTCTTACCTCTTTCCACTCATCAAACCCCACTATATACTTTATTAATATTTAATTCTAATTATTCCTACCTCTCTCCAATAACCAAACCCCACCCATCTCCTTTATTAATATTTAATCATAATTATTCATACCTCTCTCCAATTATCAAACCCCACTCATATATTTATCAATATTATACTCCCCACCCTTAATCTCCGTGCCCACTTCAAAGGGGAAAAAAAGGATGGATGGGAGGGAGTATTAAATTGAAGAGATGAAATAATTTTCAACTGGTACGGGGTTGTCTGCCTCATATTTCAAACTTTTTACTGGGAACTTGTTATTCTTGCCCCCTGCTTTACTACAACTAAGAATTTATCTGCTAAATAATTTCTAGGAATTTGGCATAAGGTTATGTTTAATCAATGGAGACAAATGTTCCCTAAAAAACCTCAAAAGAAACAATAGGATAGCTAGGATGCATTTCTGTTTCAAAAATCAGTAATAAGACAGCAATTGCAAAGATATGAGAGAATATCTACAACAGTAATCAACTACCTCAACTCCCAAACAAGCAAGTACAGAGAACCGAAGCTGTGAACCTCCAGCAACAGCCACCTGTTTGTACGCTTCCAGAATACGCACAAAGACAGACTTTTGAAGCATATCCTTATCCTCATCAGAAAGGTCCACCAAAGGTGCTGACAGCTTTGGCAAAACTAACTGGGCAGTAGGCCCTGTAGAAGTAGCAGTGGAGGCTATTCCAGCGCTTGATTCCACGAACGCTGTTTTAGAACTAAGTTCCTCAGACATCTCAGTTGATATTGAAGGTACAGGTTCTAATTTTGGTATTAAGCCAAAACTGGAAACTTGGTCCGGACCGGCATCATCTAATTCCATCGAGGCGAAAGACGATGATGTAATAGCGTCTAGCTGTCCATCACTACGAGCATCATCCAAGCCTGGTATGACAGCTTCAGGAGTTCCATTATCTTGAGATTCGGACACAATACCTAAATGACTTCCAGAAGGCAAAGCAAATGGAACATCAGAATGAACCTTCTCTGCTAATTCAATTGAGTTAGCGTTTACCACATCATTTTCAGAGACATTATTATTGCTCATTTCCTCAACACGTGATTCCTCCATAGGGTGACTCTGAAAATTGAGCATCAACAGGCAGCTAAATCAGACAAACCCACGAAAAAGCCCACATGAGAAACACATAGGTATGAGATAAAATTATAAAAAACAAGGTTCTGCTTCATAAACAAAGCAGAAATATAAAGTTATCTGTAACATTTTTTTTATAAGTGATATAGACTATTGATTAGAGGACATAAAGAGGGTGGCGCTCGTGTAAAAAAGACACAAAAGCGTGACACCTATGAACAAAAAGATACCAGGGAGGCAATGCCAATATAACATAAAGAGAAGAAAAGATAAGTTCTGAAGAGAATGAAGCACTTGACTCAAGCTACAGTGCCCCTTTAACATGAAAAGCCTGGAATGGAAACAAATGGAAAGACAGATAAAAGGCTGCCATCAGTGTAGAAGATCTTACCTCAATGTCATCTGAAGTGGGTGCTCGGATATTTGTTCCAGAAGACATATTCAGGGAGCTGTTATGGGAAACGGCAGTCGTCAAAAATGATGAAAGTTGTCTGAAGGGGATATCACTGTCAACTTTATTTTCTGTAAAAAATTTATCATCATCAACCACTGGGCAAGTGGAAGGAAGGTTTCTCAAATTAGCAATAACCACTTCCGCTAGCAAATCAGCTGAGATGCCTGCTACAAGAATCTCCAATGATGCGGCAGCTTTTTCACCTTGGGCAACCAGGGTACCAAACAGTCCTAGAAGTTGTTGCACGGGTCCCAGATCATCCTTCTCAGACATGGTGGCTTGTGCAGTAGGATCCAGCTTTACTTCACCAGTATGACCTACATTTGACTCGGAGCTCAATTCTTCAGATGGTGTAGGCATGGATCTGGCACGCTTTCCAGGTGTATCGTCATCTTCGCTCCTTTCACCATTATTCTGTTCACTAAGTCTTTTCCTCCCCGTCTTCTTACCCACTGAGTCACTTACTTCAGGCGACTGTTCTTCCTGTCATCAGATACCTTAGATATCATCAACTCCGAGAAATATAACAAACTAAAAGACACTTCAGCTGCATATGAAGCTAAGGCCTTGTTCTTTTAAACAGGAACTACCTGAACTGAAGTACATAACTTAATTGAATTGAATGAAGAGCAATAATGAACTAAATTTCACTGAAGTAAACTGAAATTAAGTCCAAAAGAACAGGGCCTACCAAGTCAGTGAACTTAGAGAAAAACTAGCTACACGCCTACACTTATCAACATCTCCGAGCAAACTAAAGGCAACAAAGGGAGTACCTTAATAGGAACGGAATCGACTTTTTCCTCCTTCACATTTTTTTTGAGTTCTCCTCCAAGAATTTCTTCTGCTAATTCTCCAGCTTTCATATCCCTCAAAGCACCGACTAAGCGATCCCGCCACTACAAAAAAACAACGAATTAATTTTTTTGGGTAAGGAGAATCATGACACGTGAGACTGACAAAATAAAGAAAAAATAAATTAGGCATCCAGTAAATTTCAAATACTTCAAATATAAAGAGATATCCAAGTCTAAGGCATATATTTCAAATGTTTCAAACATAAAGAGATATCCAAGTCTAAGGCATATATTTTCATCAGAGATATCCAAGTATAAGTCATATATTTCAAATATAAAGACTTGCAAACACAGGACCAACCATCCTTCATAACCAGAATGTTCAGATGAAACAGTAAAAAGCAAAACAAAAACAAAACAAAACAAAAAAAAGCATTCACTACATACACACCCCAAACAGATCCACACATAGAAAGCAAGTTCATTTACTAAATCCTTTTCTTTGTTGTACAAGAAAAGAAACTGGGAAAGAAAATGGGGCCAAAAACAAAAACACCACCCAAGGGGCAAGGACCACCAAATATCGATAAAATATACTCCCTCAGTCCCTCTATCCTGTAATTATCTTCCTAGTTTGACTTTCGTGGTCAAAGTTTAAAAATTTTGACCTTACATAAGTGCTAAATTAATAAAAAGAAATATAACTTGACAACAATATATATTGATTCATCATGAAAAAATCTTTCACAAAAATATTTTTTTGAAAAAGAAAATATTATATAAATGGAGAAAAATAGAGTCAAACTGACGTGTGTGAAGTCAAATGAGAAGATTAATTTGGCAAGTCGATTATTGTAAATAAGATACCAATAAAGAATATATATATAATGAGAAGAAAATTCTAAGCTTCTTTTAGATACGTGAAGCTAGAGCCATGATGAAACAAAAGAGGATAAGGAATACTAAAATGCACAAAAAAATTGGAAAGATGTGCAACTCTCTGGAATTAACAAAGAATAGCAACTCGGTTGAATTAACATTTTTGGGTAAATACATTCATTAGGCAATGCAATTAGTGTGTGTGTGTGTGTGTGAGCTCATGATAAATATATATAATAAAGGGATAATATATATAATAAAGGGATAGATAGATACTCCTCTGAGACAACATCATGAAGCAAAGTTTGAATTTGAACGAGTGTTCTAAATAATTTAAAAATATAAGAAAATCGACAGGATAAGACCACAGTAATTCTTATTCTATACTTCAATTCCCACAGCCAGTAATATAAACATGAACAACAACAATAACAAAGCATAAGCCAAGAACTTGGAATTAAATAATTACGGATTAAGGCTCTGATGTTGTTGTTCTTGTTGAATTGTCATACCCTTTCAACAAATATTAGAAGGTTGACGGAGTACGGCATTGAATACAAATTAAGAAAAATATATACTCAACCATATAAACTTCTAATGCTCTCGAGTCTGTTCTGAATTCATCATCAACCAGTCAATTTTCACTTGTCAAAATTCCAACAGAAAGAATGCCAATAGCAAGGGAGCTAAATAAAGTAATGTGTCAGTGGTGAATAAGGATATCACTCCCTATCTCATGCATGAACCCCAATCTATATTGCAAAATATATCATTCATCCAACTTTAGAACACTTAACCTACAGCTCCAAATGAGAGCTAAGGTAACCATTTAGTTGGTTAAAGCACAAGAAAAGAAAACAGAAGCACAATACAGGGAATGGCAAGTACCGGGATAGCACTAGGGTGTGTGCACTTCAGGCAAGACAGAAATGCATTCTTTAGAGCATGTTGCACCCCATAAGCATGCAGCCCTTTAATAACAGAATTTGAAGGATCCAGACCCAAAAGAACAGGTAGAATACGTCCGTAGAACGACGGCCTCTTAATGGCAATTGCCGATAAACTGGAAATGAGAATAAAGCATTAGATGAACAACCCGAGCAACCAATGACAAAAAACATTATTAGTTACTTAGGCAAGCTGGAAAGCTATTAAACACTGACACTTGCAATCTATGCTAAGCAATAGAATATTGGGCCTAATGAATTTCAATCAGAACTAGCCAATTACAGAAATCAGATTGCAAATAGAGCAAACAAATAACAAGAAGTTAGCTCTGATAATATGACAGAATGTTAGATTCTACCCTCAACTCATAAAATCTAATGTGATAGATCTAACTCGCAAAGTTTCTAAGAATCATAGATGCAATGCAGCATGCACTCTCAAGCTTCTGCGTTGATCTTTCACCACAAGGAAAAAAAACTGGACAATACACCACAAGGATACTAAAGGAGTCTTGAAGCATGTGGACACTTAGATAAAGGACACACAAAAACAAAGAAATAACTGAAAAACGAAAAGGGATCAAACATATGTGCATAACTCAAATGTTGAACCAAAAGAGAATAAATGAGCAGTGACTCGACTTTTCATGTGCTTTACTATAGCAGCAATGATCAACAACTATTAGTCACCTGCCAGCACATAAGCAGCTGCGCAATAAAGATTCGCAAAAAAAAAAAAAAAAAACATTAATAACAGAAATCAGATCACACATAATGTTTTAGATATCATCTACTATTATGAAGATAGACAGAGTTTACAAGTTAAAACACATTAAGAAGGAGTTAACTTTACAAGTATAAGAGCCTAAATCAGACAACTGGGTGTTTTCTTACATGTTTCCTTATCCTAAATGAAAGAGGGGTCAAGCCAAAAGACCAAAAGAGGTTCAAAAACAGTTGCCCGCGACTAGGAATGAGAGAAGGGCAAATACGTTTACCAGTTGATGAGTATAACAACCATGGAGGTGCTGAGAGATTTCACAATTGGAGGGCGAAGCTGATCAAGCAATAATCCCAAACTCTGACTAGCTTCGATTGACAGATCACCAAGCTTTAGTATTGGATGCCCCCTACGGAGCCACGCTATACTGAATCCCAGTTCCTTAGCTGCAGGTAAGAACACAGACGAACGTTCTATCAGTGAGAACCTAAAAGACATGTTAAAATCTTGAATCAGCTGTTAGTCCTTACCATTATCATCACCAACTACACGAGGAGGTTGATCGGTACTGCCATTTGGGTCCGGTGTATAAATAAGGATGACTGCGGCAATAAATTTTAGTGCTAATAACCTTCTTCCATCACTTTCAGACTGGTAAAAGAGCAGTCATCAATCAAACATGAGTTGAAATGAAAACAAGAACAAGGTTTAAGGGCTGAAACATTTTTTCTGTTTCATTTAAGCAATGTCCGAAGACTGAGCATGCTTATTCCATATAATAACTTGCCTGGAAAGCTATTGAATAAATTTTTTCCTTCAACTTCTGCACTGATGCCCATGTTGATTCTAGTAAATCAGCTTGCTCGGCTATGTTAAGTTCCTGAACAATATATAGAGGAAATGAAAGGAGCCGCTTTCTAATAATAATATTACTGATAGTAAGCAAGTAGCAACTAAGCACTTAAAAAGGAAGTAACTAAGCACTTAAAAAGGAAGTAACATGCACTACCAGGGGACATCAGGCAGGTTGGTTAAATAGAAAGTGTGAATTTGATGCCCTACTGTGCTCATAAAGGACAATATTCCTGTTAATCAGGTGGAAGCTGATAAAGTACATTTTTTAAACCGCAAATGATTTTCGAGTATCCAATAGAAACGGGTAAAAAAATGCTTTCAAACTAGAAAATAGTGAAGAAATGAACCACAAGGCCATTATGGCAGGTTGTAAATATCTAACTCAATCGTGAATCCCCAAACGACATATTACTACCAATAAAGAGCAAACAGCTAAAAGACATCCAGTTATTTACGTAACAGCCAATCCAATATGGTTCTCATGGAATTTTAAGCACTCGCGGCATTAAGAAAGTCTCGGAAAGAATCACATATTCACATCACAAACAACACGTTTAACACAAAAGCAGAGCCAAAGTCATCTTTTCATATTAATTGACAATAATTGTAACTACACTAAGCCTCACATCTGCTTGCTTCTTTCAGCAACCCAAAAAATTCAAAGCCCCTTCTTTAGCAAGCTAACCAAGATTCTGCGCTTACTGGGTCAAGCATTAAGTAAAACATCGCCCAACCTTTAATAAGAAATACTTCCACTTCTACCTCAAACGATAGATTAAGCAGATGCATAAAAATAATAAAATGTATCCTTTAGTTTCTTCCAATCTGTTTGTAGGTACTACGTAGTAAGACTCAGAGGCAAGCGCTTCAGGTTCAAATATCTACAGATTTGTTTCATCAGTACTTGCAGAGAATGTAATGCAGGTTGATAGATTACCTCGAGCGCAATTTTCTGAAGGGCACGGCAAAATATAGTAGTTCCAGAAGTAATAGCTTGTCGACCCACTGCCGGAGTATCATCATCTACGACAATCGATAATGCATGTATAATTTTGGGTAAAAACTCTACATGCCTCAATCCGATTTCACCAATTATCCTACAATTCAAGTGGAACCGATGAAATACTTGGAAAGGCCAAAAAGAATAAAAACGTAAAGAATCTATTGAAGTGCTACAAAATCCAATTTATTAGACTTTTTTCAGCAATACTCCCTCCCGTTCAATAATATTCTTACGTTTGATTGTTCTCACAAAAAAATAAAAACGTAAAGAATCTATTGAACTGCAGCGCATCCAAGTCAATGAAGATAAAGGGCGCACTTTTGTAAACAAAAAAAAAAACTTTCATCATAAGCAATTCAATCATCAATTCCGCTTAATACATTCACAAACAGCCATTCGTCGCGAGTGCATGCTTCACTTCAATCATGTGCGGGATTTTAATAAAAGGTAAACAAATGACCGAGACAAAGGGAACAACGTAAAAAGAAGCAGATAGAGTGACATACTCAATGGCGCACTTTCGGACGGGGCAGAAGCGATCAGAGATGAGGTTCAACAAGGAAGGGATAAGCGGAGAGATTAACACGGCGTCGTTTTGATCCTGGAGTAACTGGAGCTTGAGTTGATTGAGGCTTTGGAGCTTGGAGTGATTGTTGGAAGGGAAGGCGACTGAGTTAACGAGAGTCGTAACTCGGGCAAGTGAATCGGACTCGATCATTCCCACCATTGTTGATGGGGGGAGTGGTGGTGAAACACAGGGTTTGGAATTTAATTTAGTTGAAATAAACCCTTGATTTTATTGATTTGGGGAATTTGTAGCGGGAGAAACCCAAGGTGTGCCAGAACTCCAGAAGCTGTTGCTGAGTTACCAAAACTGAGTTTTTTTTTTTTTTTTTTTTTTTTTTTTAGAAAAACATACTCCTTCCTATTCTAAATAACCCTCCATATTCAAAGGGCACAAGAATTAAGAAAGGGAGTATTATATGGTAAAGTATTTGTGTGGGGTAGGAGATTGGAGAGAGAGAGAAGGTATTGTCGGATTAAAATAACTATTGTTGTGGGGTAAGGTGACTAAAATAAGATAAAGTATGAGTATTGTGGGGTATTGGTGTGGGTGGGGTGATTAAAATAAGTATAAAAGTTTGTCAAATAAGCAAATCATCAATCAATCAATCAATACTATATATTAAATCCAGAAACCAAGGGACTTCAATGTAATTAAAGAAAGTTATACAAATTAATTATACTATATAGTTTTAAATCACTAGCATCGTGTGATGGACCCGTTTAAGGGATCTCAATGCAAATATTATATAGTTTGGGTTAAAATTATTATATAGAAGCTTGGTAATTTTCCTAAATATTTGTAAGGGACTAAAACATGGTCAATTTCCTTAAAATAAAATAATTAATTAAGATGGTCAATTTCCTTAAAATCAAATAATTAATTAAGATGGTCAGTTTCAAGGAAACTAAAAGAAAGAAGATGCATGGTAATTTTCCTAAATATTTATAGAAGACTAGAAGATGGTCAATTTCCTTAAAATAATTAATTAGTATAAACATGCACACTTATGGTATTTATTATTATCATCATAAAATTATATATTCAATTTAAAATCTATGCAATTTTATTAAATTCTATAGTTTATTAGATGTATAGAGATGTTAATTATTTAACATACAAAAATATAATATATAAGTAGGTTATAAATAATTCAAGTTATATTAGTAATCACTCATTTGAATAGTAAAAGTAACAATATTATCAGCGAGATTAGTGAAAGTGGTAGAAACAACAACGGGAGTAGTGAAATAATCAATATTAATGTGGCAATAGTGAAAATAACAATAATTCCGTAGGAGTAGTGAAATTATCGATTAATGCGACAGTTGTGACAATAACAATAATTACGGCGGGAGTAGTGAAAGTAACAATGATTACGGGCAAGTAGTGAAATGTTATTACTATTGTTTCATTAATAAGAGTAAAATATTAATTGCAGGAGTAGTGAATTTGTCTCGAAATTTATTTCATCGTAATTTTAGGATGTCATAGAAAAATATATTAGTGATAAATTTATGAGTTATGCAATTTAAGTAATTTTATTTAATGAAAAAAAAAATAATGATAAGTAGAGGTAGCCCGGACGAAGCCGGGCACCAATACTAGTAGGGAGAGTATTGTGAATAGATGAAAAATGTTATAGGGAGAGTTATTTAGAATAGGAGAGACTGAGGGAGTATACCATATACGAAAAAAAACTGTTAATTAGCCTCTTAAAAATCACTTTTTGAAAATTACATCCTTACATAATTTTTTTTATAAATTACATTAGAATATCACTTTTCTTCTAAAATTGCGGGGAAGTGACAAATAAGCCTCAAACGTTTGCCACTACTTGCAAATTAGCCTCATAACATTTTACACGTGCAAATTAACCCATTAGTTATACCCGATGTGCAATTCGCCCCAATTAGAGATATCCGAGTAAATTTCTCGCCGGAAAATATTGACGTGGCACCGGAAAGATGACTAGGATAGATTAAATTAAATACTCCCTTCTATTCTCAATAACTGTCCCATTTGCCATTTCCGTGTTTTCACATAACTGTCCCATTTGCCTTTTTTGGACATGAATAATGATGTTTCTACCCTTTGCTATTTTGTTTATTTACAACTCATACCATCCCTAACCCAACCTATTAATAAACTAACCCAGCTCATTAATCATCCCATTCCCTAATTAACCCAGCCCAATCCCTAATACCTCCCGCCTTATATAGCTTCCCCTTCCCCTGAAACCCTAACTCTATCACATCCGCCTCATAAATCCTCTCCTTCTCTCTCATCCGTCTCTCAAATCCTCTCATATTCTTCATCAAATATGCTCACGGATCTGATTCTTCATCGAATTTGCATCTCCTTTTTAATCTTGATCAAAAAAACGATTTGATTCTTCATCAAATATGTGAACGGCTTTAATTTCTTCATCAAAATGATCTGATTCTTCATCAAATACGTGAACTGTTTTAATTTCTTCATCAAATTTGCATGTCCTCTTTTAATCTTCATCAAAAAAATGATCTGATTCACAAAATTTTGTCTTCGCCTTTGATTAATTTCAAAAAAAATGGAAAAATCTAAACCTTTTTCTGGTGATTTTGATCTTCGTAAAATGGAGAAGATCTATGAAGATTTCTATCTAAATGAGGGTGAGATGGAGATGGAAGATAAAGAAGTTGAACAAAGATCGTCTGATGTTGCTGCATGTCGCTCAATCGTGCCTGTAACAATCGTGGATGAAGGGATTGAGCAGTGGTTGGAAAAGCATGAATATCTAAAGAATAGAATGCGGTTTATGGAAGAACTATGTAGAATCTGGCCTCAGTTTGGGGTTTTATTGGAATATGAGTATGAGGAGAAGGCGAAGGAGCAATCATTTCATGTTGCATGTAAAACTGATGATCCTTCTAATTCAGACCTTGAATTAGATCCGGAGGTTGTACGAAAAAATCCAGTTATTACTAGTTGGTTTATAAAGGAGCTTTCTAAGTATTGGCCTGGTTTTGATTCTACACAGGAAGACGAACCGTTTTGAGGTTGATTTCTTATTCCCTGTATTTAATTTTTAAACTGTTTTTTTTTAATGGACTAGTGATGATAACTTTTTCGGCCGTATATACTCTGTTTCATCTTATTTTATCTACCCAGTGATCTAATGTTGAGGGTAGTTGGTTGGTTATCATTTTTGATGTTCATATACAATGCCACCACCTTTTGTAGTGATGAGGCTGTGATGTACATCAAAATTGAAGAGTTTTGTTTACAAAAGCTTATTGTACTCATTTGATCATTTCTGAAGTTCATATCCATATTAGTGTCAATGACTGAATATTACAAAAGAGTTGCAAAGTTCTACATTAAAACTGAATACAGTCACAACATCTTCTTCAGTGTGACCTTCTTGATTGTTTGATTTGCTTGCTTCTTGCTTGATCTACGCAAAAAATTGACTTTGATAACATATCCAGTCTTTGATATCCAGTCTTTGATATCCAGTCTTTGATAACTTCTAACAGTCCAAAATGGTGCTTATTGATGATGTTAAATTCTGCTTGTTCATTCCCCTGCACATAAATCTACGAACCAACTACTAATGCTACCAACAGGGGGATTTTCCAATGCTGGGTCATTACTACCTTCACCTGCTTCAGTAATGGTGCCAACAGGTTCATTGTCCCATGTTGGTTCATTACTGGTGCCACTGGTACTTGCTTGATTTTCTGCATTCTCTGTCAAACTGTTTAGTGAATTAACTAATTCACTTATAGTGCTTGGATCACCAACATTCTGTACATATTGTATGCATTCTTTCACTAAATCGATGTTAGCATCAAGATATTCAGGCAATAAACCTTGTGCTGCTAGTTTTGTCTTATGCATATGTGGAATTGGGTAGTCTATGCCACCTTTTTTTTTTCATTACTTCTACCATACATGCTTGCAATGTTATCCAGACATACTTCAGCTTTAGTGCATCTTGTTCTTCATATGCCTTGATTGTGTTGCTGATTAACTCATCCAATTTGATTGCCTTTTTTTTGTTGGAGAGATTGTATTGACCTAAAAACCCCCAAATCCAATACATTCAAATCTGGTGAATTGGGTGTTTGATAGACCAATTCAATCAGCCATCCATCTGATGTTGCTGCCCTTTTAAAATCAAGATCATCATTGCTAAAATGGGGACGGGCATTATCTTGTTGAATGATTATACGTTTACTAACATTAGAAGGCCATTTAGCCTTTATAGCTGGCAACACACGATTTATTATCATGTCTTTTGTTACTTGCTTGTTTATAGACTCAATACACTTGGTTTTCATTGTTCCTGCTACTCTATTTTTTGAGTTTCGTTGTGCTGGTATTTCAACAACAAATGGCCATATTCCTATTTTGCCATCAAAAATTAATTCACCATTTGACCCATATAATGGTCTACCTACTGCACACATGAACATCACATTTTCTATGAAACTCTTTGATTGTACACATCTATGTGGGTCAGTTTCACCTTTAGCCAAATAAAACCTTGTAGTAGGTTTAGTTTTAGAAAACCATTTCTCATCCATGTGAATAATATTGCTTTGATCTTTGAAAACAATTCTTTTAGTGTGTTCATGATATACTAAATGTTGTAGACTGAAAATTAATCTAGCAAGTTTGTTTTTATCAGTCAAACCTGGTTTGAGTGCATTTGTGTGTGACCTGATTTGTTTTGACATCATCCATCTTGAAACGGTTGATTGGCTTACACCTAAGTGCGTGGCCAATGAGTGTTGTGTTGACCTATCCAGTAGGTCAATTGATTTGAGCTTCTCCTCATCTAAAATTGCTCTTCCCACCTTTTTGCTGCCTTTCTTTTTGCTGCTCACATTCACTGGTAAGGATGAAGCTCTCTGTTTTTGTGCTTCCATCCATAACCTTGTTATTGTTTTCCTGTCGAATGAAAACCTTGCTGCCACTTCATTGATAATACCATGTCTTGGTTTTCCATTTATGCTGTTATTCAATAGTGTTTCATTTATTTTTGATCTTTCTAAGTTGGTCAGATTCTCAATTGAATGTTGGTGAATTTTTTGTTTGATAGCTCTATGTTTTAAAGATGTTTTTTGGACTGAAGTTAGTAAATGAATTTTTTGTTTCACACCTGCTATTTATAGACAAAAGAACTTTGCACTCTTTTGAATTTTCGGTTTTGGCGCAAATATTTCCCTCTTTGTATTTTGGCTCCATATTTCAATTTTGGTGCCAAATTTCAATGTTGGTGAGTTGGATATTTACATTTGGACTGACAATTTGAGTTTACTTGGCTTATGGAACAACTAAGACACGCCAATCAAGATAAGTTGAAGTTAATCTGAAGTCCAATTTTCTCTTTCGATCTTTCAAGTTGGATCTGTAATTTTTTCCCGAGTTAATGTAATTTTATTTTAAGTGTGCTGTAATTTTTTCCCGAGTTAATGTAATTTTATTTTAAGTGTGCTATAATTTTATTTCAAGGTAATGTAATTTTATTATGTAATTTAATTAGAAAATAGAATGTGTAATAATTATAATGTCATTTTATTTGTAAGCGAAACCGTCTGTATATCGCAACCGTGTAATGAAAAAACAAAGTTTCAGCCAAGTTTGGTTCGTTTTGGTGGGAAATCAGTTGTTGTGTAAAAAAGGAGGGAATCATTAGCATTTCATTATCAAATTACCCCTCTTAATTATAACACCATTTCTCCTATATCTTACCCCTACCTTTAACATTTCATTGTTTATCAATATTCCTTAATATTTGTGCCCTCCTCCAAATGGAACATTTATTGAGAATAGGAGGGAGTAATAAATTAAAAAAAACATGATTTTAAATATTGCCAGAATTTAGGTTTCCATCTATTTTTATTTCTAACGTTTGTTTATATGCTTCCTATCTCCTTCATTACTATCTTCATTCGGGAATAGTTCTCCTGTAGCAGCTATGGTTACCCCATGCCGAGAGGTAATTTTCCCAATTGATGTATCGTCTTTTTCGCTTTTGCGCTTTATTATTTGAATATGATACCTGATTAGAAAGAAAAAAAAATAAGCATTATGTCAATAAAATTAGCAATTAACTGATATACTAAGATGTGCAATTTGTTAATGTTTATTAGTTTTTGTATAACTAGTTGAATCTTTGTTTATCATCAGAAATGATGGCCTATTTGCTGCTAACATGACCAATATATCAATTATCAATTATTTTAGGTTCAAATTCTGCTAATATTGTCACTTATCGATGTTTTCATGGGGAAGTTTTGAGGCTAATGGAGATGACGTTGAGTATGTTGGTGGATTGATTGACGAAGGAATTTTGGATATATGTCAACTAAATATGAAGCAAAAGGACATATTGATACAAGGATTGGGTTATCAAGTAGTTGATGTTGATTACGTTTTCATGTTTCAAAATAATAAGAAGATTCAATTATTATGTGATGATGACACCACACCACTACAGACTTAGCCAACAACAACGGTTAAAAACCGTTGTTATTAAAAAAAAGCGGACGTTGTTATTTGGGCCGTTGTTAAAACTTTTAACAACGGTTACTTTTTTTTACTATTAACCGTTGTCTAAGGTTTTAACAACGGTTTAGAACCGTTGTCGTTATTAATTATCCGTTGTGAAAAGAAGTCCCTGTATTGAATAAATTATTGGTGGGAAAGTAATAACAACGGTTTCATGACATAAAACCGTTGTTGATAGTAATGGCGCGCTTAATAGTTTATTGTAGGGATGTTAATAACAACGGTTTTTTTTATTATAACCGTTGTTATTACTTAATAACAACGGTTTTATTTTAATAACCGTTGTTATTGGAGTTTTTTTATAAAAAATAATAATTTAATTTAATTCATTAATTCTTGGCATACGAAACGAAAACATATTAATTAAAAAACAACTCTTGGCATACGAAATGACATATATACACTAATTATAAATTCATTCCAATATATATATATATATATATATATATATATATATATATATATATATATATATATATATATATAGAGTCGGGATCCGATGAGAACTCCTAAATATTTGAGGATTGAGGATTAGTGAATACAATATCACAGGTTCTTCAATACAATATCACGAAAAATCTGACCTTTGCCAAAAAAATTTTTTTTTTTTTTAAAAAAAAAATTATAATTTTTTTTTGCACAGGTGTTTTTTTTTGTGATATTTTATCGACTATTAATCTCAGCCATTGGATCTAAAGATCCAACGCGCCTCATTGCTCCATGTGTCCTAAAAATTTGCGCGCTGAATATTAAAAGAGGAAGTCAAACGATACTTCTCATATTTAACAACTCTGTTTCTCTCTCTAAAAATTCCTCTCTCTCTCTCTCTCTAGTCAGTTAAAACACATTAATTGGTGAACCTGAAAAAGCAACTTTCTGTCTAAACTCTCTCTTACCATGAAAAAAAACCTCCAAAAGCAACCAAATTCTTCAATAAATCTTCAAAAATATCAACTTAAGATCTTCAAGTTGTTCAATCGCGAGTCTAATACTTCCGTTTCAACATAATAAAGAGGTATAAATCGATTATCTTTATGCGAATTTTTTAGAAATTGTTTTATTGTGTTTAATGTTATCACATAATTTAAAATTTAATTTGTAAGTTGTTATTGTCGATTTTGAATGATATGAAGAAAATTTTCAATTTGATTGTTGTTCTTCTAGATCTAGGGTTAATATTTTGCTCGAATTGAGTAATTGATTTTTCGCCAAAAAATTAGGTTTAATTTGATTGCTGTTGTTCTAGATCTAGAATTATATACATAAACTGACAATTGATTGTATGTTCGCTTTTTCGAACTTAGAAATTGAGAAACTAATTCTCGTTGTTGTTGTTGTTGTTGTTGTTGTTGTTGTTGTTGTTGTTGTTGTTGTTGTTGTTGTTGTTGTTGTTGTTGTTGTTGTTGTTGTTGTTGTTGTTGTTGTTGTTGTTGTTGTTGTTGCTGCTGTTCTTCATGATGTTAATGTCGATTTTATGTTTTACAACTGTTTTTGCAAAAAAATTAGGGTTAAGACATGATAAAATTCAGTAATAATGTTTGTTTTATTTTGTGCTTGTTAAATTGCAATTTATCAAATTAACTTTTGTAAAATACTCGACACCTATTTCTATAACATTGTTACTGTAACATTATTATTATTGTTGCATTTTCACTATAACAATGTAACAATATTACTGTAACATTATTACTACATGCCATGATATAATTATTATTGAGGAATCGTTAGTTCTTGTTGAACTCAACTCAAATATTATTACAACATTGTATATTTGATATTGTATGATTTAACTCAATTAAATTTGTTGGTATAACATTGTTATTAACTGACAAGAGATGTTGATCACTAATGATGGACCATCGACTTTCAGATAGTTATTCATGGTCGAATGTTTTATTTGAATGCCAGGAATTTTGAAGAAGAAGGTTTGAGAATAAACCAACATAAAACAAGTCGCGCAAAGAGACGGTGTATACAAAGAAGAGAAAGACGTTGACAAATCAATCATGAAGATATGAGTGAAAAAGGAAACGTTCTTGAAGTTAAAATGTTATTAGTGATTATGATGTATACTTGCTGTAAACTTTTCACATTACTGTAATGGGGTATTGCAAATCATTTTAGCATATCATGATCAGTTTGACTAGTGTGTATTCACTTGCCTTTTACTATGCAAATAATTTAAGTTTGAACTTTTAACATTGTTTTAGTGTTACTTTGATGAATCAATACTGTTACAATAACATAATTACTGTATCATTATTACTTTAACGAGTAAATGATGTTACAGTAACATACTTCACAAGGACTGCTACAATGGCCTCTCTCTTAGGGTAAAAGTAGCTGCGGATAATCTTAGGGTCTGCCAACAAAGTCTGAGTATTACTCCTACTGATTCTCACTTAATTGCTGAGGAAGCTGCTTTGCTCACTGCCTATAAATCTCTCCAGAGAGCTGAACTGGGAATGTTGCATCAAAAGGCTAAAGTTCATAGCATTAACCTTAATGATTGCTCTTCTTCCTTCTTCTATGCCAAAATTGCTCAGAGGAAACAACAAACTATAGTGGGTCAAATTTGCAATCACCATGGTGACTTGATAATGGGTGTTAATAATGTTAATGTGGCTTTTGTTGATTACTATAAAGCTCTTCTTGGCACCAAGCATGATGTCCAGAAGATTGATTCTGCTCTTATTACCACTGGGCCTTGCCTTCATTCTGATGATCATCTTCTCCTGTGTGCTCCTGTCACTCCTTTGGAAATTAAGTCTGCTCTTTTCTCAATTGGTGATAATAAAAGCCCAGGTCATGATGGATTCTCGGCTGGTTTTTTTAAAACTGCCTGGTCGATTGTGGGTCAAGACTTCACTAATGCTGTCCAAACTTTTTTTAGAACTGGAAAACTTGTTAAGCAAGCTAATGTTACTGTGCTTACTCTAATTCCTAAGAAGGAGGTGGTTTCTTCTGTCACAGACTTCAGGCCAATAGCCTGTTGTACTGTCCTTTATAAGACAATCAGCAAGATCATGGTCAATAGAATGAAGCCTTTATTGAGCAAGATCATTGGTTATGAACAAGGTGCTTTTGTTGAAGGGAGAAACATTTTTGAGAATATTATGCTTTCTCAGTCTCTTATCAAAGGTTACAACCATGCTACTTGCTCCCCCAGAAGCTTAATCAAAGTGGATATCAAAAAAGCGTTTGACTCAATCCAGTGGGAGTTTATTAAAAACATGCTGCAATGCCTAAATTTTCCTGCTCAGTTTATACACTGGATTCTGGCTTGTATTGGAAGTACTTGGTTTACTTTAAGAATAAATGGAGGTAATGTGGGTTTCTTCAAAGGTGCAGGGGGGCTTAGACAAGGAGACCCCCTGTCCCCTTACTTATTTGTGCTTGGAATGGAGATTTTGTCTAGACATTTGAGGCCTATTTGCTCTAAACCTCAAGTGACTTATCATCCCAAATGTGCTAAAATCAAGCTTAATCATTTGATCTTTGCGGATGATCTCATGATTTTTGTTAGAGGAGATGTCCCTTCAGTACTTGCAGTAGCTCAAACTCTTACCCTATTTGGTTCTATATCTGGATTAGTGGCCAATGCTGATAAGACCAATATTTACTTTGGAGGTGTGACTATGGAGACTAAGCTTATGATCAAGCAACTAACTGGCTACTCTGAGGGAACTTTTCCATTTCGATATCTTGGCCTTCCTCTTCATGATAGTCAGCTTAATGTGCCAATGTATAAGGAACTACTCTGCAAAATTCAGAAATCTGTGCATCATTGGACTACAAAGCTTCTCTCCTATGCTGGGAGGTTGCAGCTCTTAAATTCTGTTCTTTTTGGCCTTGAAAATTATTGGTGCAATACTTTACTGCTGCCTAAGTCTCTTCTAAAGCTCCTGACCAAATTCTGTAGGAATTATCTTTGGGGAGTTAAAGATGCTCAGATTAAAATGTATATGAAGAGCTGGGTTTCCTGTTGTAGTCCCTGGGAGGAAGGTGGCTTCAATATAAAAGAAATCCTCTCTTGGAACAAAGCAAACCTCTGCAAGTGGATTTGGCTTTTGATAAACCCTACTGACTCCCTCTGGTCAGTATGGAACTCTACCTACAACCTGAAACTTGATAATATCTGGACTGTTAAAGCGAAGCCACACCATTGTGAAAGCTGGCGAGGTATCCTTCATACTCGTGACTTCCTTTTGCAGGTGTTTGGGACTGCTGATATTGCTGCAATGTCCCTTGCTAGCTGTGTTACTACCTGCGGTAAGTTTCAGATCAGCAAGATTTATGATCTCATTCGTCCTCATTATGCCAAGGTCACCTGGGCACCAGTTATTCTGAATCCTAATGTTCTTCCTAAGCATCGATTCATATGCTCCTTAGCTATTCAAAAGAAACTACCCACTGTGGACAGCCTAGGAAAGCGAGGAATTTGCTTGGTTAATCGTTGTATGCTCTGTAAATGTGCTCTTGAAACCCACACTCATCTCTTTTTTAAGTGTGATTTCTCTAGTGCTTTATGGAGATGTATTCTGGGCTGGATGCGAATTTATGGTAGATCGAATGATCTCTGGCAGGAGCTTCCTTGGTGCCTTTCTAGATATTCCAGGAAGCACTGGAAAGGAAGTTGGTATCGGTCTTGCCTTTCAGCCACCATTTACACCATTTGGCTAGAAAGGAATAGTCGTATTTTTGATGGTAAGGAAACTTCCCTACTAGTGTTAGTTCAGCAGATTCAATTCCATGTCGGGGTTCGACTCCTGGACCGTAATGTAAAAGCAAATGAGGTGATACTCACTCATTTGCATTCTATTTAAGGTTACTTTTGGTCATCTTTTGTAAGATCTCATTCCCTTTTTTTCTTTTCCCTTGATGGATGAATAAAATGGGATGTACTTTCTTGCAAAAAAAAAAAAAAGATGTTACAGTAACACTTGTTACTTTCAAGATGAGAAAAATTAATCTCTACCATTACATTTTAGAACTACATCATTCACCGTCTTATATAATAAACGAACTAAATAATTATTATTGCAACATTGTTGTCATTTAACATAATTATGATTAGGAAATTAGGTATTACTATAATGAATAAATGATGTTACAGTAGCAATGTTACTGTAGCAATGTTACAGTAGCAATATTACTGTAACAATGTTATAGTAACACTATATTACTCTGATGAGTGACTAATGTTACAGTAACACAGTTACTATAACGCGGCAGAACAAGGATTAATGGTTGTATTAAAATTATGAGGAACCACATACAATAAACAACATTAGACTATATGGTTTGTTTGAAAACTTGACAATACAATCTTAAAGTAACTAAATAGGCTATATGGGATTCGAACCCATACCTTTGTACAAGCTTTGCACATTGCTCTCCCATTTGAGCTAATAGCCTTTAAACTAACTACTCAAACTTTCAAATGAAATGAATAACAATAGAGGTATCCTCCTCCTACAAGCTTAAACTTCACAATGATATAATAATAGCCATTATTCATATGGAGTTAAATTCTTTTTCATATGGCATAGATGTAAATTGTAAACATTGAAACAACAAATCACTTCTCTAATGTTTATCTATAATAAATGATCATTATAATGAAACAACTTCATCAAAAGAAGAAGCCAAATTACCATAATACAATTATAAAAATATTAGAATACAGTTTCACTATTACTGTAACACACTTACACAGTTATATAGTAACATTGTTTCACAATTATTTCAAATTCAGTTCTGACATAAGCATTGACAGTAGTACAAGAATATGCACACAGGTGGTACTGCAATGAGAAACTAATGAATGTTACAGTAACAGTGAGACTGCTACAATGTGGTGACATTAGCATTGACAGCAGAACATGAATATTCACACAGGTGGAGCAGAGAGAAGAGCTCAAAAGCAAAGGAGTAATAAAATGTGTTGCAAAATTAATATCAGCGTAGCAGCGTATTGCTAATTTCAACGGGAAAACCAAGGACGATTTTAATCTACGGAAAGAATAAAGCAAATTTGTAGCGAAACAACAATTACAAATCAAATTCGATCGTATTTGGCGGAGAACAACACCGATGATAATGAAGGCAAAGGATAAAGCGAAATTGCAAATTCAAGAGAGAAAACAACGATTATAATCAAATTCGATCTAATTTGACGGAGAAAACTAGGACGATTAGAAGCAAAGCAAAGGAAAAAGCGAATTTGCAGCAAAAACATAGATTATAATCAAATTCGATCGAATATGACGGAAAACAACAACGATTATCATGAAAGCAAAGGATAAAGCGAAATTGCAAATTCAAGAGAGAAAACAACGATTCGAATCAAATTTGTCAGGAAAAACAACAACGATTATAATCAAAGAAAAGGATAAAGCAAAAACAGAAAGCGATTACCTGCGCGCAAACTATTTTTAGTAGAATCGGCATCCATAGGAGTATCAACCATAAAGCAAAAACTGAGAACGATTGAACTGTTGAATTAATTGAATGATGAATTGAAAAGTAAAATTATTTGTATATATTTTTTGCTGAATTTGTTTTACGCGAGAACGAAGAAAAAAAGAGGGAAATTCGTAGAGAGAGAAAGAGTGTGAATGAAGAGAGAGAAAGTGAAACAGAATTGTAAGGTTAGCAGCGTGAAATCTGAGCCTTATATAGTCTAATTATAATTTTTGAGATTTAATCTCAGCCATTGATTTATGTTAGATCTAATGGTTGAGATTCGCGGGACGGACTCACTTAAGTTACCTAGACTCACCGGATGCAATTTCTATATATATATATATATATATATATAAATAGAGAGGAGAGAGAGAGAGAGAGAGAGAGAGAGAGAGAGAGAGAGAGAGAGAGAGAGAGAGAGAGAGAGAGAGAGAAAGAAAGAAAGAAGAGTTCTAATGAGCCCTCCTCTTCCATTGAGTCCCTAAGTCCCTCTAAGGGCCATTGGATGGACTCAATGGATGGTTGAGATGAAATTGATTAAGGCTTATTAAAAAGGAAAGGAAAAAAATGTGGATGGTTGGATTGAGATTGATGGTTGAGATTGAAAATAAAGAAAAATAATTATCACTAATCAAATTTCTATCCACTAATTAAATTTTCTTTCTCTCTCTAGCCCCTAATTAATCAGTTTTGAGTTTCACATTTTATGAGTGTAAATGTAATGTTGTATAAGTTTTATGAGTGTAACTTTGATTTTTTAAGGCGGTTTTGTATGCAAAATTTTTTACAAGTATAACTCTAACATTTTACGAGTGTAACTTTGAAATTCTTTTAGTGAATTTTTTTTATGACGGAAAATTTGAATTGATATAATTTTAATATTTTACGAGTGTAACTTTGATGTTTTACGAGTGTAAATGTAATATTTTAAGAGTCTAATTTTGAATTTTTTGTGACGGAAAATTGGAATTTATATAATTTTAACATTTTTAGAGTGTAACTTTGATGTTTTACGAGTGTAAATGTAATATTTTATGAGTGTAATTTTGATTTTTTTATGACGGAAATTTTGAATTTATATAATTTTAACATTTTACGAGTGTAACTTTGATGTTTTACGAGTGTAAATGTAATACTTTAAGAGTGTACATTTGATTTTTTATGCAATTTTCTATATAGAAATTTGAATTTATATAATCTTAACATGTTACGAGTGTAAATTTGATGTTTTGCGAGTGTAAATGTAGTATTTTAAGTGTAAATTTGAAGGTTTATGAGTATAAATTTGAAGGTTTACGAGTGAAAACTTTAGTCCGACCACCAACAAACACCACCACCGTCGTCCTCCACCACCAACTCATACCCACAAAAAGATCTATAGTAAATCTTAAAAAAATACAAAAAAATGAGATATTTGACGAGTGTAACTGTAAGGAAATACGAGTGTAACTGTAAAGTAATACGAGTGTAAATTTAAAGAAATACGAGTGTAAATTTAATAAAATATGAGTGTAAGTGTAAATCTAAAAATGAGTGTAACTTTAATATAATACAAGTGTAAATCTGAAAAAATGAGTGTAATTTTAAAGAAATAATAGTGTAACTTTAAAGCAGTAAGAGTGTAACTTTAAAGAAATAAGAGTGTAAATTTTAAAAAATACGAGTGTAAATCTGGAACAATAACAATAACACCAACAAAAACAAATTAACAACTAACTTAAAAAAAAAGGATCTTAAAAAGACAAAGTATATTTAAAGAAATACGAGTGTAACTGTAAATGAACAAAAAAAAAAAAAACTGAAACCATCACAGTGTAATTTTATAGATCTGAAAAAAAGGCGAGTGTAAATGTGAGGAAATACAAGTGTAAATTTAAAAGAATACGAGTGTAACTGTAAAAGAACATACAAAAAAAACAAACAGATCTGAAACCACCACAGTGTAACTTTATAGATCTAAAAAAAAACAAAAAAAGACGAGATATGCAAGTGTTTAAGTCGAGATTTTAAATACGAAATTTTAAATCTATAACAGGAGTCAAGACGATATCTAGGATAAAGGAAATCTGAAAAAAAAAAAAGATAAAAAAACAAAACACTAATTAGAAACAAAAAAAAATAAACCATGTAAAGATAAAAAAAAAAAAAAAAAAAACAAAACACAACCCGCAAACAAAACAAAACGTGGTGTATAAACAAACAATTAGAAACAAAACACTAAAGGAAATCTCCCTTCACTTGTTTGGACTACCAGGTTTGGCTCCTCTCACCTTACTCTACTCAGAAAACCTATGAGTACTTAATGGGCACCAGAGAAAAGATTAGCTGGGTACCCTTTGTTTGGAACAGAGTGTGTCTCCTTAAGGTCAATTTCATTACTTAGTTATATGCTCGAATGCATCGCTCACTAAGATTAGACTACTCGAAGTTTGGGGTAGTTTCGGATGGAGTCTGCACGCCTTTGTCAGCACCGCTCAGAGTCCCAACAAAGATCTCTTCTTTGATTGTCAATTCAAGTACTCATTGCTTGATTTTGGTTAGGCAATGGCTTGGGTGTGACATGGTCATTTCAGTCCCTGGAATGCATTCTTCACAAACATTTTCAGAGCTTACTGCAGAAACAAGTATTGATGGCCAGTTTTGCCTGCTTGGTGTACTTGATTTGGATGAGCAGGAACATTGCTAAACATGACAGTATGATTCCCCGACCTGCAAGGATCCTACATCAAGTTCAGAGCATGATTAAATTCCGACTGCAAGCTGTGGAACCTAAGGTTACTATGAGAAGCCGAGGTTGGTTAAGTGATAGAGGACTGTTTGCTTGTTAATGTTAGATGTGTAATGAGCTAGTGGTGTATGTGTTAGGGCCTTAATTTATTTGGTCCTATTATGATTGTATCCATGTACTTGTTTTGATGAGCTTAATGAGAATTTTCACATTCTACCAAAAAAAAAAATCCTCCCTTCACTAAAGGAAATCTGAAAAAAAAAACACCACCATCAACACATTCACCGTGTAAACCGTATAAACAAAACAGATTCACCGTGTAAACCGTATAAACAAAGCAGATCTGGCTTTAGTGTTGGAAGATGAGAAAGAAGTGTAGGCGACAGTATTGGGGTGCGGTGGTCAGTTTGGTGGCGGAAGGTGAGAAAGAGAGGTGGCCGTGTTGTTGTCGTGTCGGGTTGTGTCGGTGGTGTCAGTGTTAGGTTCATATACCTATTATTAGACTCTTTTAATAGTGAACTAATTAACTTCTTAATTTGTGTTCTTTAGATCTAGTGCATGCATAACAAAATAAGAGATTAATAAGAAAAACAATGTCCCTTACATTGTAATTTTCGGATTAATTATGGGCACAAGTAAGGTCTCCTACCTTTACTTGTTCTTGAGCTATGATGAGTATTAGGATGATCCTCCAAAACTCTATATTAAGAGCTCTCCTTTTGATTGCACCCAAGATTAGCCCTTATCTCCACTAAATAATATTAACTAGATATTTATTTAGTAGTCTATCTTAAAATTGATCACTAATACTCATATATTACACTAATAACATTAGTAATCTCATTGAACAATTTGAATCAAAATTTCTCAAGTTTTGGTGAAAGAGAAATGAATATGTGTGAGAGAGTTTGCATGTGTGTTGAATGGATGATAATAAGAGAACAAATTCTCTTATGTAAAGGAGGGAGAAACCGGTGGGAGTAGGCAAATATGCAAAGGGATGACATCTTTTCTTTTGCTTTTTGTCTTCACAAGAAATAGTAGGTCTTAGTCTAGTTAGACTAGGTATGATTATGTTATTTTATCACATAAAATAAAACAACCACAATCCACTACTACTCCCTCCATTTCGGTCACCAAGTATAAAATGGACTACCATTTTATTTTGTCAATTTGTCATTTGTCACACAATATGTACATGTAGTATGTTACATGTTATTAATTAATTTAATGCATATTTATCAAATAAATATCATTTTATAAATTAATTAAATCACATATAATAAATTGACTAGTGATACTTGATCACATAAATAAAATGGGTCATATAATTATAATTCACAACATCTTGTAATTATAATTCACCATTCATTCTTATCTCAATTGTTTCACAAACAATAATCAATTTTAGTAATAAAGTATTTCAATTACTAAAATAAATCTTATTTAATCCCATTACAATAAGATATAAATTTTCTCTCACAAATGAATTGTTCAATTTTAAGAAATTAATTAACTTGTATCGTCATACAATTAATCAACTTTACCGATTAAGGCATCATCCTTTAGGTGTGACCTTAAGGGATCAACTGATCACCATCGTCCTACGACAGTAACGTCAAACTCTAGCAAGCCAATCGTTACCGATTAATGTTGATCAGTTGACTATATAAATGAATCATTCCTTACGTATTCTTAATTTGAGATTTAAACATGTGATCGCACTATTGTTGAGGACACATACTCCAACAATCTCCCACTTGTCCGAGACAAGTGTGCGTCACCAATTCTCTTATCCTATTACAATCTCTCACTCAATGCAAGGTGCCTCGCAGGTCGTACTTGCACTTGATCATATCTTGAGTAGTTTTCTCGATCTGGAGAACTGTCTGACCGGAATTATCTACCATATATACCTTCCGAGCGTGGCCACGCATTTTCAGTTCACTACTCCTCGAGTGGCCTTGAGATTTCAAATAACCCTGACAAGGGGACGGACAATTCCTATCGCACTATTCCCTTTGTTTAGCCACAATTCATCATAACCCAAAATGTACTCATTTGACCTCAGTTACGACAGTCGTAGAGCATAAATCAAAGCCAATCAGAAATTTGTGGCAACTTGGGCGAATAGTCTCTAGTCAAAAGAATTGACTCATAAGAATACTATAACAGCTCTTGCCACGACCAGGCTTTATGAATTACCAGAACTCTATAAGCGGTCACTGCCCGACAGAGTGTCTCATACAGTCTGTCTATGTGATCGACTAGTCATCCCATATGACTCTATGGCACTTGAACTTGCCATCAATCGCATCACACTCTAGTCACTTCGAGACGTCACCTCATATAAGTAACTAGGGGCGAATATCATGTCAATCCAATTCACTTTAATGGGGTTCAATTTGTCTCTACAACCCATTTGGATTTAACAAAGTAATGGGTGAGTTTAATAAATCTCAAACGATAAATGCGATTATCATATATGAATAGTCAATACTCTATTACTACTTCATATCTTATAATCTATAGTGTACCTTTTACACTTGTTGAAATGCAATAAAAGCTTGGCAAGTGGATATACCATATATCCATATATTCCAACTTTATCAATTGCTATTTCTTTCTTTTCAATGTTATATCCAATAACATGAATTTATCTCTAATTATATGTCTAGTCTTCTTACTAGACTTGAGCTCTTTAACTTGAAAGATGCTCCCACTGTTATCACATAACTTGTGATAAAGTTATTGGTAGAGGAATCTATTCTCATTCCCTACGTTGACGATTTTATCACAATTTACTTAGATTCTGTTTGTAGAATTTGCAATGGTCGAAACTAAAACACTTATCTAGTCTCTTACTCCTAAGTCAATAAAAACAGCCTAAGATTTCTCCAAATTCTTTTTGATTTGGAAACTAAAGTTTGTGCAACCCTTCAACACATAACTTAGTTTATCATCCAAACATATGAACGAATCCTTAATTCTTCTCAAGAATCTCAAAGGATGTTCTTTAAGGCTTTCACAAGCCATCATTCGAATTAACTTGTTATTGTCTTATCATGCTCTAAGCATATGTTAAATCATGACATGTGTGTCTGTTGACATACATGATCGTTCTAATGGCGGAAACATTAGCAAACGATTTCATGTGATCGACAACTTAATAGGTTCAGTGAACGACTATGACTCCCTCATAGCAATTCCACTTTCATCATCATGAATAACCTATTCAACCTTGTTGATGTTAAACAGATATGAAAGATCTTATCATCATAAGACTCTCAACTCTATGCCAATATTCTCTCACATAGATTCGGTAATCTAAAATAGATCGCACCTTTTCCTAGTCACCCAATGACTCTTGACAGAAGAGAGCATTGATACATTATTCTCAATAAGTAATATGTCTTCAACATATGAGACATAGGAAAAATAATTTTAGCTCCCACTTAACGTCATGTATAAACATGATTATTCAATCATGTGAACGATACCATTCTCTATTATCACATGAAAGAAAAGTATAATCCTTTAATGCTTGCTTAAGATCATTCTGAGATCACTTAAGAAAGCTACGCATAATATGTTAGGATTCTTAGATCTTCATCTAAGGTTTTGTGTTTCAAACACCTCCTTCTCTAAATTCCCATTTTAAAAAAAGCGAATTTTTAATTATCATTTGCCATTCTTCATTAAAATAAAATACGGCAATTCCTAACATCATTTATCTTGATCAACATCTTCATGTCAATCTATGCACTTAGGTACTCTAAAGTTCTATTTACTTTTAAGGATACCCTCGTCTTAAAGTAAATCTACTCTTGAGTAACAATCTTTGGATTGTAATGCTATGGCTCGTATGTAACAAGGTCGATTTGGGACATGGTCATAATACCATTGCTTTCGCAAATCAACATTTTAACAACAAGACATGTGTGCTAAACTCCCACTAAACTATACTCCCACTCTATCTTTATAAATTAAGTTCCATTACTTTCACAAAGTAACACATTAACTATAAGACATGTTTGTGACGATCTAATCTACTCCCACTCTATCTCTCAGAAATACATCTATCTTCTTGAGAGATAGTTTTGTGAGTCACAAACATTCATGTGGTGGAGTATTAGAAGTTTTTTTTAGACTAACGCATTAGCTCATAAAAGACCAGCCCTATCATGGTAGCTTGATTCATGTCATATGCCAGTCTGATCCATGTCATATGTTAAATAGATTCTCTATTTCAGGTATTTTCTGGTTGACCATCCACTTAGAATTACTTGTCCATTTTGGACTGCAAATTCCCAAAATTGAGTTCAATAACTCAAACTGACTCATATTAGTTTGATCTTATGGGTAGTGACACTAAGTCATAATCCATATTTTAATAAATCAAATTCATTACTTAGATCTTTGCCACTACGATCAGATCGTAATGCTTTAGTACTTTGTTCAATTAGTTCTCTACGTCATTTTATAAATTCCTTAAATTTCTCAAATGCTTCACTTTATATTTGATTAAGTAAATATGCCCATATATACTTAAATCATCGGTAAAAGTGACGAAGTAGTCATAACTCATAAATTCCCTTGCGGTGATGCTCATTAGAACACATACATCGGCATGTATTAGTCCCAACAAATCACTTGCTTGTGTCCCTTTACCACTAAAGGAAGTACAAATCATTTTGCGAAAGAGACAAGATTCGCATATTCCATATGATTGAAAATCAAATGGTTCATTAAATCTAGTCGACACTAGCTTTCAATTCGTTTCTCATTTATGTGACCTAATCGAAAAAGCCAAATGTACAAATCATTTGGATCACTAGTTATGAGTCTTTTGGTTTGTATGTTATAGATATCTTTAGTTGAGTTGGAAGTGTCTAAAACATGAATACCATTAAGAGAATTGACTTGGCTCCCAGCCATGTCAATTTTCAAACAAAATACAACGATTGTTTTTGATGGCAAAATATGAATCCTTCCATGTCTAACATGAAATAATGTTTTAGATAAAATGGGTACATAATCATTATGTAGATTACAACTCAAAGCTATTAGCTAAAACAAGTACACAAGTCCCTCTCGAAGTGACGACTACCCTAGCTCAATTTCCTTCTCGGAGATTTATATCACTCATGTTTAGCTTTTCCACATTTCCAAGCCCCTGTATACAATTACAAACGTGAAAACCACAACCGGTATCCCATACCCACGTTGAGGTGAATGTACAATTTATATCAATAACGATTTCGGAAGAAATAGTACCAAGTGGAGTGACAAGTCTAGCTTTGATATCTCCCAAATACTTTGGGCAATTTCGTTTCCAATGGCCCATGACATTACAATAATAACATTCTTCATAAGATTGGGCACCCTTCTTGGTCTTGGTTGTGGTAGTCTCACTATCCATTTCCAATTCATTATCAGGTTTTGGTTTCTTACCCATCTTTGCCTTTCCTTAAATAATACCATTACTCCTTTCAGTTGCAAGAACATTCTTGCTAGAACTCCCACTGAATTTAGTATTTCTCCTTGTTTCTACAAACAAGGATGCCTTGGATTTAGTGAGATTTTCTTCACAAGGTTTTCTTATCAAAGAGGTAGGCATAAATATTGGAATGGGAGATATGGAAGTGGTAAAATAGCAAAGATTTCCATCCTGACCAATGCCAATGCGTAATTCTCTAATCGTATTATTGTTATACTCAGAGCATTTTTCATCGAATGATTGGAGCCATGAATTAATTGTGATTGGTGTAAGAGTATTAGATGAATCCATTGCATATAAATAACTACAAAAACGGAAATGAAAGAAATAATTAATATCTATCGTTTTAATAATACTTGTAAACAAGTATTGCATTTATATAGTGACCTCTACCCAACTATTATAAATGATTCCGAGATCCAAATTCATATTAACTCGGACACGGTGAGCCGATTCATCCCTTATCAATATAACTCGGTGGATTAACTCTTAATCGATTCTACTTCTAGAACTCTCGGTCGATAAAAATTACTCTAATATTTATCTTTAGCCCGGAACACATGCGACTACGGTCACGAATACTTCCGTTGAGCTCAATCCAAATTTCGATGTAATAACATTTTATTACCCACTTACCCAACGTAACAAGTTTAGCACCCCGGTGAGCCGAGCCTACTTCCTCATGAAATTGGGACTCATGGTTTCTACTATTTGGCAAGGCTAATTCACAATTATTATTTAGTGAGAGGTCTTGTCAATTTATTATCTATCACGTTTTAAGTGAACTAAAGCGGTGAACTACGATAATTATAATTGACACGGTCGATGACTTGATATGATATGCATGTGTTGTTATGGTGATTTGGCAATGCATGCAACATATTAAAAGAAATGCAAAGCAATAATAATAAATACCTAGTATGGCGGGCCTTCCTAAAATAGAAAATCAAATAATCTATTACATATTCGGAAACCAACTCCTTTGGTCCCTTGAATCTTCAAGTGGTACGCCTCCCAAGAACACCGTCTTTGCCGGAACGCCTTTCCGAATGGCACCGTCTTGAAAAAGCTCCATAATTACAAATAATAATAAAAATACAAAGCTATTCCTATTATACATTTGTAATATGAAAAACTAGTAAAAATAAAAGTGATACGAGATCACATTAAATTACAATCGAATCAATATTCCCTTTCATTACGGGTAATATCGATTAAAACTAAAGTCATACTAAGATAAAATTACATAATTCAAAATTATATAAATAAAAACATTCAACAATTGAAATATGCAGCATTATAATATGTGTCTATCATGTCAAATTATGTGCCAAATCGCCCTATTTAACTTATATCGATTATATAGCCCGGTTTTATGAAAATGCGTGATAAAATTCTTAAAATCACAAATTAACACTTAAATCACATTTAAGTTCAATTTAATTATCCTAACACTCTTAGGACTCAAAAATTAGTCATCACTCAATTTTTGACAATAATTCAACTTGATTTAATTTTATGCTCATTTTTGACCTTAAAATCATAACATTTATGAAATAAATCCAAATTAAATTACAATAATTTCAAATTTTGAATTTTAAATTTTTGAACATTCTAGAATAATTACATGACACTCATAATGTCAAAAATCATGGTTAAAATTTTTGAATTTATTTCGAGAAAATATAGTTGTAATTTATCGGTTTTATCTCATAAAACATCTAAAGTATCCAAAAATTAATCCAATCAATTTTAAAACTTTAGCTCTGATAAGTGGGATATTTATGCACCCTAAAATAATTTTCTCATACCATGCAATTCATTTTAGCCATTTATGCTAAAATAGTCACTATTTATACCATTTTTACACTAAAAATTCATAAATCATGCAAAATGAAATCATTTCATCTCAAAATTTACATACACTGTGTAAATCATGCATGTGACAACATATTAAAGTTACATGTCCTGGTTCGAAGTTTAACTATTTTTAACCATTTTACCTCTTTTAATGCATTTTTATCTCATAAAAATCATAAATCATGAAATATTAATCAAATTAATACGAGATTTTACACACAACTTGTAAAATATGCATGTGAGGTCATATAAAATTTTTAAGGTCATAGAGTAAGTTTAACCATTTTTAGTCATTTAACCTCCATTTATGCCATTTTATCACATAAAAATCATAAATCATGAAATATTAATCACATTAATATGATATTTTACATGCAATACATAAAATATTCACGTGAGGTCATACTAAAATATCATGGCCAGTAGTGAAGATTAACGTATTTTAGTGAATAAATGTAATACTCCGTATTTTGATAATAATTTATGAAAGTAATTTATGTAAATTAATAATTGCTTAAATGACATTTCTAATTTCTAATAATAAATACAAGTAAGACGATAATTAGTTAATAAATTAATAATATAAGTCTGGAATTGGGTTAAGCTTATAAGTGGATCTTGGGCCGTGTGTCATTGGTAATTGGACCGAAATTTATTAAATTGGTGTAAGTGTAATCGGGATTTATATCGGGAATTAATAATAATATAATATGGAAAAGTAATAATAATTATATCAATAATAATAATAAGTTATGGCAAATAATAAATTAGTAAATATTGTATGAGGGAATCCTAGTTAAGGTAAGATTAATAATATATGATAATAATAATATAATAGTAATAGTAATTTCTATACTAATTAGAATAAGGTAAATTATATAGTTTCCTAATTGACCTCATATTCTCTATAGTCCTACCCTATAAATACCCTATTAAATCTGAGAAATAAATCACAAATTAAGAGGAGGAGCTTTTGGAGATGGAATTAGCAAGCGGTAATTAATAGGTAACAATTTCTAATCTTGTTTTATTTTCTTATACAGTTGAATGTCAGACGATCTTAAGACACTTAGAAACTGACCCAAACCTTGACGGAATGAGACCAAACTTTGGGAGGTAGTTCGTGGGGTTGCAAGGGTTGGAATGGGTGTAGTGGTGGTGTCTGGGAAGGCCTAGGGTGGCGGTGGCAGGCGCCTAAAGGTGGCTGGTCAGGGGGGTTACGAGTTTTGGTCGTGGGGTTTTGGATGGGTAATTGGACCCATAAACGGGACTGACTTGAACTGGGTTGTGGTGGGTTGGCTTCAGGGGATTGGGTCGACCACGGTGGAGGTGTTGGTAGGGTAGCTGGTGGTGGTTGGTGTTGGTGGTGGTCGGGATTTCGCGAAACAGGGAAGAGCAGGGGGTAGTTGTTGCGGGGTTTAGGGCGTGAGTTTGTGGGATGGTGGTGGTGCTTTTGCTGGTGGGTGTTGGTTGTAGGGGTGCGTCGGGTTGCAGGCTATTAGTGGCTAGGTTGGGCGGAGTCAATGGAGGCTGCTGGTGGTCGTAAGTAGTGGTTAAACGAGGAGTTGTACATGTCGGGTTTTCGGTATTATTGGTGATATGTGTGGTTGTTGCACGTAGTAGGGCCGTGGGTTGCTCATTGTCTGAGGTTGTCATTGCAGGTGGTTGGGGGCTGGTGGTAGGGACTCACGGTGAGGCTGAGGTGGTTGTGTTGCCGTGGGTTGGTTGAGGTGTGTGTGTGAATGCTTGTGAGGAAGTTTATACGGGTTAAAGGGAGGGTTGTTCATGGTTACGTGGGTGTTGTATGGGGATGGGTTGACTTCTTGTTTAAAATGGGTTTTTGTTTGGTGACTTGGGTTTGTTTAAGTAATCGGGTTTTACACAATAATTATAATATCGTAATCTTTAATTATAATAAATAATTAGTTTGAATAATTAAAATAATAAAAGGAATAAATAAATAAATGAATAAATAAGTTAGTAGTTATAATTGTTGTAATTGTTATTATTATATAGGTGACGGAAATTGTGAAGAGTTTATAATCGGATTTGTTCGCTTTAATTATTGGATTGCGTAATTTGAATGCTTGCTTGTCAGGTAGGGATAATCCTACTCAACTCGACTTTTAATTATCTATGTTTGGTATGGTGGATTACTTACGTTAAAGTGAATTGATCGTGTTGGTTGATATAAACGTAATTGTTGGAAGAGAGATTCATATTGTATATGTTGGTTGATAATATCATAATGGTTGGAAGGGTGACTTATGTTGATTTGTGTCGGTTATATTGATGAGGTGAATTGAATTGTTATCGTTGATTGGAATGTGGTTATTATAAAAAGCTGTGCGACAGTCAGTTGTACGTTGTTGAGGGAGTTTGTACACTGGGGTGATGGTAATATGTACGTTGTGAGGGAGGGGTACTATTACATATTGTGGTACGTTGTTAAGGGAGGGGTACCAAAGTAATGAGAGCACGTTGTTAAGAGAGTTGTGCTAAGTAAAGGAAAGGAGCACGTTGTCAGGGGGTTGTGCAATGAAAGTGAATTGAATTGGATTGATAATTGTATGTTCTTGTTGTTTAGTTTTATTTCTACTCAACCTCGCGGTTGACTGTGTATTCGTGAACACCTGCGGTGAACCGTTTTATGGGGAACAGATTTGACAGGTATCAAAGATTAGCTGACTCGGGAGCATTGGGATGGGAGCTTGACTTGGACCGTAGTTGAAGTCTAGATCACATAGAATAATTACATCACTTTATTTATTTCCGCTGCGAGTTGTATTGTATTTCATATTAAGTTAGTTGGTTAAAATTGTAATAAACATGTATTCACTAAAGTTTTAATTTAAAGTACTTTGGTATTGTTGTACTTTGTTATTCACTACCTTGGGAAACCGAGATGGTAACAGTTTTATTTATTTGGGAATGTCTAGCTAAAGGCTCCTGAATAAATGGGGGTGTTACAATAAAAGTTCATTTTACTCATAAAAATGCAATAAAATCACTAAAAATCATTAAAATGAGCAATAAATTACCATAAATCATAAAAATGACCTAAAAATATTTTAGGACCAGAATATATAACATGCATCATGATTTCGTGACTTACTCTTATAAATCACAAATTTTTAGTTTTATATGTTAACATTTTAACTCGGAAAAACAATAACCGATTATGCATGCAACATCCTATGCTCTGATACCATTTGTTAGTTTCATATAACTATTATTAGATTCTTCTAATAGTGAACAAAATAAAGAGATTAATAAGAAAAACAATGTCCCTTACATTGTAATTTTCGGATTTATGGGCACAAGTAAAGTCTCCTACCTTCACTTGTTCTTGAGCTATGATGAGTATTAAGATGATCCTCCAAAATTCTATATTAAGAGCTCTCCTTTTGATTACACCCAAGATTAGCCCTTATCTCCACTAAATAATATTAACTAGATATTTATTTAGTAGTCTACCTTATAATTGATTACTAATACTCATATATTACACTAATAACATTAGTAATCTCATTGAATAATTTGAATCAAAATTTCTCAAGTTTTGGTGAAAGAGAAATGAATATGTGTGAGAGAGTTTGCATGTGTGTTGAATGTATGATAATAAGAGAACAAATTCTCTTATGTAAAGGAGGGAGAAACCGGTGGGAGTAGGCAAATAATCCAAGGGATGACATGTTTTCTTTTGCTTTTTGTCTTCACAAGAAATAGTAGGTCTTAGTCTAGTTAGACTAGGTATGATTATGTTAATTTATCACATAAAATAAAACAACCACAATCCACTACTACTCCCTCCATTTCGGTCACCAAGTATAAAATGGACTACCATTTTATTTTGTCAATTTGTCATTTGTCACACAATATGTCACATGTAGTATGTTACATGTTATTAATTAATTTAATGCATATTTATCAAACAAATATCATTTTATAAATTAATTAAATCACATACAATAAATTGACTAGTGATACTTGATCACATAAATAAAATGGGTCATATAATTATAATTCACAACATCTTGTAATTATAATTCACCATTCATTCTTATCTCAATTGTTTCACAAAAAATAATCAATTTTAGTAATAAAGTATTTCAATTACTAAAATAAATCTTTTTTAATCCCACTACAATAACATATAAATTTTGTCTCACAAATGAATTGTTCAATTATAAGGAATTGATTAACTTGTATCGTCATACAATTAATCAACTTTACTGATTAGAGCATCATCCTTTAGGTGTGACCTTAAGGGATCAACTGATCACCACCGTCCTACGACAGTAACGTCAAACTCTAGCAAGCCAATCGTTACCGATTAATGTTGATCAATTGACTATATAAATGAATCATCCCTTACGTATTCTTAATTTGAGATTTAAACATGTGATCTTACTATTGTTGAGGACACATACTCTAACAGTCAGGTTGTTGCCGTGGACTTGTTGAGGTGTTGTTGTTATTGTTGTTGTCGAGGAAGAGGGTCGGGTTTATCCCTTCTTTTTCAGATCTGGAGTGCGGTGGTGGGGAAGTTGTAGTGAGGTTGTGTGGAGGTTGTATACGGTGGTGGGGATGATAGAATGTACTTGGTAACTCGAGTATGGTGCGGTGGTGGGGAAGTGCGGTTGTGTGGAGGTTGTGTACGGTGGTGGGGAGGTGGTTGTGGGAGTAGAACTGGAGTGGTGGCGAGTTATGAGAAAAGAGGGAGGTGAGTGGTGGTTGTGTGAGGAAGAGTGGTGGCTGTGTGAGATAGAGGGTCGGGTTGTGTCGGTGGTGGTGGGTAGGAAGATTTTTTTGGGGGGATTTTTTTTGCCGGAAAAGGGAAGAGGAGGAGGTGGCAGTGGCAGTGGTGGGTTGTGGTTGTGGTTGTGGTTGTGTCGGTGGTTGTGGGTGATGAAGTGGTGTTGTTGTGAAGGGAGGACGTCAGATTTGGCCGGAATAGGGAAGGGGATGAGGTGGCAGTGGCAGTGGTGTGTTGTGGGTTGTGGTTGTGTCAGTGGTTGTGGGTGATGGAGGAAGAGAGAAAAGAATGAGAAATGAAGGAATGAGAGAGAGTGAGTTGTGCGAGATGAGTGAGAAGTGAGTGGAAGAAAAAATTATATATAATAAATTAGGGTTTAATTAGAGTGAATTAGTGAGTGTAGAGAGGGAGTGGATTAAATTAGGTATTAATCACCTTTGATCTTAGCCATCCATCTTCCTCTTCTCAATGGCTTGGATGGGGACTTATGGACTCAAGGATTTTGGGTGGACTCATTAGATCTCTTCTCTCTCTCGACGGGGTCTCGTACGAACTAAAGTTCAATACGAACTGTACGAACTAATTAAAAAAAAAAGCAAAACCAAACCCATCGCATAACTTACCTCTCCCTTATCCTTTATGTTCATCCACACCCCCAGCTAACTTTCCCATCTCCCTCATACACCACCCGCCGTTGATGGTGTTATCCTTCGCCGACCACGCAAACCAAGCTAGCAAGCCGCCGCTCTTCTTTTGTCACTTCTATTGCCAGCAACCAAGTTATGGATTTTCCGAGAACTTCTATTAATTGTAGTTTTTGGCTCTAAATTAGCCATGGGATCGATGGGTACAAAAAGGAAAGTGGCGATGACGATAAAAATGGCTGCATTTCCTTTTCAAGTAAGATCTTCTATTTGGATTAATTGTAATTTCTTGCATTATTTTGTTAACTTGATTAGAATTGGGGGTTTTCTTTGTTTGTTTTGATTGATTCAATCAAGCTATATATCTGATATGCTATTTGTTTATTCTTGTTCTCTGTTGATGTAACCGTGTCATTTTTATCCAAAATGCTTGGATTTTGTTTCTTAGTTAATGGTATAACAGTCCTCGCCGCATATTGCAATAGTTCATCATCAATTTTTCTATTGAATTGTTTGATTTTAGTTATTTAAACCATTTTGTTTATTCATATTCATGTTAGATTAGTTGCTTTAGGTCGTTGAATAAGCATATTCATGTTAGATTAGTTGCTTTGGGTCGTTAAATGGACTTATTGATGTCGTTTGATGATAAATAGAACATAATTGCTATTGATACGTGCATTTTATATAGTCTTTTTAAGCCTCTTTATGCACGTATTTCTTTGCTAACCTCGTAGTTTTATGCTACGAAATGCCCCGAATATTCTAGTTTGGTTTGTTTTGCTTTATTTGCAGGAATGGACCAGAGAGTAGCAAAATCAAGCCTTTTATCGTCCACTTTGCTTGCATTTAGAGGATGATTGGATTTGGAGCGGAAATACTACTGTTATGGGATGCGTAAAGTCATTTCGGAAGCTAAATCACCAAGTCAAGGCTGAAATTAACGACATAATGAGCTGGCTGAGTCAAAGTTACTCGATTGAAGGCTTTTGTTGCTCGATCGAGTAGCTTGAAGAGGAGAAGACCCCGATCGAATACTTTCAGTGTTCGATCGAAATGTGCTTTTTAGGAGTTCCTCGATCGAGTTGCTTGTTTACTCGATCGAGAGGTTTTGCCATGAATGTGTTCGATCGAGCATTTCTTAACTGTTCGATCGAGTAATTATCTAATGAGCTCGGGCTTCTTTAGTTTAATTTCGTTTTGTAGGTTTAATAATTGTCTTTCCTATAAATAGGAAAGACGACATGAGGTTTTGGCATCACTTCATACTTTACTTTTCTTTCCCTTACTGTTGAACACTGCTTTTCTCTCTTTTTCCCGGATCTCTTAATCTGTAACTCTTCCTTTTACTCTTTCTCTCTCTTTTAATCTCTCCTTAATTTGTGATGTTTATTATTCCTCTATTGTTTCGCTCTTGTTCTATCACTATTATGTCTAGCTAATTTAATTGCTAGGATTTAGGGGATTCAATGAATTATTGTTAGTTGTTAATTAGGTTTACAGATCTTTCGTTGTTATCATGTTTATATTGTTAATCACTGCAATTAATTGTAATTAGCTACTTGAATCGATGCATTTAGCTTAATTAACCTTGGTAAGCCTTAACCTAGACCGGAAGGTTGGAAGGGGTGAGACCTGCAGTGAACATTATGATGCTTTAGTGAGGGCGGAAGCTAAGCTAATAGTGTTTTAGGGTGAATTGAGACCGGAAGGAGATATTCGTTGCCCCTTAGACTGATACAATTGATCGATCTGTGACCTTAGCTGCAATTATCTGACATTCATTGATGACCCGACAATCCTAGTTCTCTTCCTTTACTGTTAATCTCTCTTAACTCTTTTCTCACTTTAATCTCCTTTAGTTTTAGTTCAAACAACTTAAACCCCCAATTGTGACCATAGACAGACTAGGATTAATGAGTAGATAGTGACCGCCTCCCTGTGAAGATCGACCCTACTTACCGCTGACTTCGGTTAGTAGTACTTAGGTATTTATTTTTGGTACTGAAATGACGGTATCAGCTATTGTGCTTTATGTATGATTCTAAATAGATTAGATTTGATAAATACGATAACTGTAATTGGGGTTTATTAATTTTGGGTAAGACTTGTTGTGAACTGATAAGTTTCGGTCTTTGATATGGGTTATCTCTAGAAATATCATTCATTTTTAATTTATCTTATTTCATAGGAAAAGTTAGTCCGTCCAATCTTTACCAAAGTCGTTCCTTTCATCTGACTAGTAGCAGTAGCAGTAGTACAAGTTTCTCATTTGTTGGATGTTCCCTTTGATTCTAGGTGGGCATTTCTTATGATTTGGCACAAGTAAGTTTTAACTAACCGAGGAGCTGGTAGGAGATTTGTATAAAATAATCATCTTCATAAGGGAAAGTTTTCTGATTGTATCGATAATTGCAGATACAAGGACCTTTTCGGCTAACTTTTTTAGGATAAGGGTATAAGGAAACCAAAGTAGATTGAATTACAGTTATGTCATTATGTGTGCTTGTTTTTATCTCTGACTCGTGTCACGGACTAAAGGTATAAGTGATTCTAAGAAACCTCCTCCTATAGAGCTTCAAAATTGCGGCTATCTATATTTATTGCTTGCATTTCCCTTGTTTGTCAAATCCAAGGTTCAAGCAAGAACAATACCTCAACTTTTTCATTTCTGTAATTTAAAAACGATAATTAGTTTTTTGCTAAAAATATCATATGTATCTAGCAAGCTAAAGGTATATATCTAAGGTGACAAATATGCGTGACTAGCAAGTTAAAGGTATGTATCTAGTAATTTAAAGAAGAGTATCTAGCTAGCTAAATGTATGTATCTAGTAATATAAAAGAGTATATCTAGCAACTTAAAGGTATGTATCTTGGAATTTAAAGGAGTGTATCTAACTAACTTAAATGAGTGTATCTAACTAGATAAAAGTATGTATCGAGTAATTTAAAGAAGTGTATCTAGCACCTTAAAAGGATGTATCTAGTAATTTGAAGGGGTGTATCTAGTAACTTAAAGGAATGTATCTAGTAAATTAAAGAAGTGTATCTATCAACTTAAAAACATGTATCTAGTAGTTTGAAGAAGTGTATCTAGCTACTTAAAGGATTGTATCTAGTAACTTAAAGGAGTGTATCTAGCTAGTTAAAGGTATTTAGTAATTTAAAGAAGTGTATCTAGCAACTTAAAGTAACGTATCTAGTAACTGAAAGTAGTGTATCTAGCTAGCCAAAGATATGTATCTAGTAATTTAAAGAAGTGTATCTAGCTACTTATAGGAATGTATCTAGTAACTTAAAGGAGTGTATCTAGCTAGCTAAAGGTATGTATCTAGTAATTTAAAGAAGTGTATCTAGCAACTTAAATTAACGTATCTAGTAACTGAAAGTAGTGTATCTAGCTAGCCAAAGATATGTATCTAGTAATTTAAATAAGTACATCTAGCAACTTAAATAGATCAAACGAGGGGGCCTTATGTCCTAAATTTAAGACGAAAAATGGTTTAGGGTTGGATTAGGCGGCCCGTTACACCACTTTGAATTATTTGGATACAAATAAATGCACCTAAAGTGTATACATCACCTCGATTCATTAAATGAGATACCAATAAATTCATTGATCTTATGTCAATTTGAACATTTGTATTCTATTTGTTCTAGTTAGGTTGTTAGTTCTAACTTCTAACCAATAGCCACCACTTTCCTCCGTTATCCGAAGGCCTAACTAATGACAAGTTGGTCTCGTAATCTAAAATCTTGCTCATATTTTCCTAAAAAATACTCCGTAACTGACAGCATATTGAATTAATTCTTTTTTATTTTTTTAGACAAAATATTGAATTAATTCTTGTCATCAATTTGTTATTCTTTTATTTGCGAATTATGAAAAAAAAATTATGACTATAGTTAAATGGGAACATTTAGAAGATGAACAATATGGAGTACAATACTATTAAAATAGTGTTGACTATATCTAATCACTCCGACGTATAATTTGGCAAGTGTAGTCGACTCTGGCGACGATGCTAATAACACCGCACCACTTTCTCTCCACTCTCTCTTTATCCCGACCCACCGCTATTTTGAGAGACCAATTTATATAAGGGCCTTTTGGTGAAGCCTTACAATACCCTTACCCTTTCATTGAGTTGGTTGTCTGGTGGCCTTCTATCTTGCTTTCATTGCTTTGTATACTTATAGTCTCTTAATATATTTGTTATAGTTACCTTTTCGTATCTAAGTTCACGTATCACTGAAACCACCCTTCGTGGGTTTTACCTTTTAGTAATTTTCTCGTAAATATATCGTTGGTGGTTTTTTATGCAGGTGAAAGCTATGATATGAATGAGTTTATGCTTTTCTGCTGCCCTTTAACTAGCCCTTTGGTGGTTTATCCTTCAAATTTTGTCTAGATCATGTTGCTTCAATGTCGATCATCGTGAGAAGAAGGGAAGTCTATGGTTTTTAATGCAGGTGGAAGCTACGAAATGAATGTGTCGATGTGTTTCTTTTTGCCTTTACCTAATGCTTTGGCAGTTTATCCTTCAATTTCGTCTTCATCATGTTGCTGCCATACGACTAGCAAGCAGCAAATGTCGGAGATTGTGAGAAGTCGGAGATTGTGAGAACAAGGGATTTCCTTTGCTATGGGACTATGTATGAGTAGTTCAATGGAAGACTACAGTGCCGCTGGTAGACTATCTAAATGTCATGTAAGCCACAAAATGTGATTTTCAAATCTCCGAGAGTACCCCAAGTTGGCACGTCTTAAGACTCTCATGACAAGCCAGCCTCGTATTGAAATTTTCAGGCTTTCCAAGTCTTTCTTTAATAGTCGCATGACTCCATGTTCTTGCATAAGATCATTTCTACTACTGAATTTCATATACGGAATACTCTATAAGTTTTAAGAGGAAAAGCCTCATCAAAATTTAGTAAAGATGAAATAATAATTATAAGTACTTGATTCAAGATGTTCACTGCTGCTCGAATTTTATTCTTGAACTCAATTTCTTCCTCATGAAATCTATACGCCATTTTTTTCAACTTGAGAGTAAAGCTCACAAATAGCTGCTTGGTTGGGTCATAAACTCTCTTTGCACCCGTCTGCATTGAACAATAGCCAATTTACAGAACTTCTACGAACATAGATGTTTCATATTTAAAGCTTGCATTATGTTCTAATTTGAAGGAGAAAGGTAACAAAATGACTAAGACAAAGGAGTAATCGATAAATCTTATATTATGTTATCAAAAATGTACTTCTACGAACATACATGTTTGGGTCACAAAAATGTAGATACAAACATTTTGATGCGGTTGTTAGACATTATCACAATCCAAACATTCAACATTATACGAGGAACCATGATTCAAATCAACAAAATTTAAAATGTTACTTGTAATAAACAAAATGAATACTAGCAAAATATGTAAATGAGATTAAGCCACATCCGTGAAGACAATCACGACTCATCTGCTTGCCGCATACACAAGTCAGTTATGCCGAATACACATATCATTATTGTCAGATATGTAAATCATAAATGTTTCTAGTAGTATACATGTATCTGGTGACAGTACTTCATGTATCCACCCCCAAAGTCCTGAACTATGAACTCCCATCATAACCACGCATACCACCACCACTATAACCACTCCCTACCACCACCAATTAACACCACGCCACCACCACCTTCATACATGTAGCTGATTACTCTCTTCCTCTCTTCTTCAGCGCTACTAATCGTTGTTGGATCTCCGACATAGCTTCACCAGACAACCAACATAACCATCAACAACGCCATCGATGGCGCTTTTTCCCAACTCTGTGTCGCCTGCGCTTTCTGGAACTCAGTCCACCAACCTCATTATGCTCAGCTTCGCATCACCAAGCCACCGGATCTCAGTCAACCACCTCCATAAACACAGCCTTTCTTCGCCCATAATCATCTCAGATCTACTCATTTTTTATAAACTTTGGGTTTTGAATCGAAGATCTACGAAAAAATAAGATTTAATAAAATTGAACGCAATAATGACCATGTCGATTCAAATCGAGTTCATTATGAAAAAAAAAAACAACTCCAGTTCTGTAGTCGTGATGATGGTGCGGCCACCGGGCTGGAGACGAGGCGAAGAGAATAAAAACCCGGCAAGAGAGGTGTTAGAGTGGTACGCCGACAACATTGCTATCAGAGCTCCGATGGTGTTATGGTGGTGGTGGTGGTCGGGTGAGTAAGGATGAGAGAGAGATATAATAAGTTGGTACTTGGGCATGGAGGGATACGAGAACATATGAGTAGTAAAGGAGTGAATAACAGCCTTTGATAGATTTGATCTAAGGGTTTACAAGGAGTTCGTAAGTTCGCATTGAACTTTAAGTTCGCACGAGATCCTATATATATATATATATATATATATATATATATATATATATATATATATATATAGGGTCAGGATCCGGTGAGAACCACCAACATAACGAGAACCGTGAGAACCCTTACTAAATCTTCACTAAATCTTCTTCCGAAAGTTTTGTTGGATCATTTACCATTAGTTTAGTATATTCAAACACATTTTTTAGTATAACTAAACAAAATTTGTTGATTTTATTAACAAAATATAAACTTAATATACTAAAATATAATTAGTTATACTAAAACGGTTATAGATGCACGAAATCGAATACTAGGTGCATGAAAATTGTCACATGCATTAAAATGATTACTAGGTGCATAAAAATAACAGGATCTAGGTGCATGAAAACGATTTCTAGGTGCATGAAAATGAGTTGTAGTTGCATGAAAATTAATAAAATGTATCTCACTTCGATTTTCGTCACTAGTTTATACTTTTTAGACCAAGAAATATGTTTTCTAACCATAAAATTCTATGCCGAATCCATATAAGTCATTATTCTTTTAAAAAAAATCTGTAAGGTGGAGTTCTCAAGGTTCTCATTATGTTGGTGGTTCTCACCGGATCCCAAATCTCTCTCTCTCTCTCTCTCTCTCTATATATATATATATATATATATATATATATATATATATATATATATATATATATATATATATATATATATATATATATATATATATATATATATATATATATATATATATATATATATATACCAATCCATTATCTCATTTTTCTTCAATCTCCCCAAATTAAAAACCTAAACTCCAAACCCTAAATCTTCAAAACCTAAACTCCAAACTTCCTTCAATAATGAATCAGAACATTCGTTTAACATTAATAACGATCGAGTACAAAAAATGTTTCATACGCCGCTTAGAGGAAATCGAGAGGAAGAACGGAGTTGTAGCAGCTCTTCCTTGATGATGTTCAGATCCCACTCAAGGAGGCCACCCTTCGTGGCTGGGTGCCGGAGTTGGAGCAGTTGTATGCAGATGTTGCATCTGCTTTACGAGACCTCCAAATAGCAAAGGAGGAGAGGATCATTCTCATGGAAGATAATGCCTTCCTAAAAACCGTTCTAAGTAGTAGTTTAGTTTATTTTTTTATTTTATTTTGTATATCAATTAACTAAGTTTATGAATATTATATGTGGATTTGTTTTAATATCCTCTTCATCATGCATCTTCTTTGTTTTATTTTATTTGATTTGTTTTACTAACAAACGCAGAAAAACTAATCGGATAATTAGAGAAAGAACAAGAACATTGACGGAGAAAAACACACAAAAAAATAATTAGAGAAAGAACAATAATGACGGAGATGACAAAACCTAAAACCATTAAGAGATAGATATATACCTGATAATTAGAAAGAGACGACGACGACAACAGTGAAGGGAGATGACAGAGCGACGGCGAGGGAGAGTTTTGACAGTGAGGGAGAGTGTGTTTGTGTTTGTGTATGTGCAGTGTTTGTGTTTGTGTTTGTGTTTGTGTTTGTGTTTGTGTTTGTGTTTGTGTTTGTGTTTGTGTTTGTGTTTGTGTTTGTGTTTGTGTTTGTGTTTGTGTTTGTGTTTGTGTTTGTGTTTGTGTTTGTGTTTGTGTTTGTGTTTGTGTTTGTGTTTATGTTTATGTTTGTGTTTGTGCGGTATTGTGGTGTTTGTTTTTACTTTTCTATACACTGAAAGTATTGACAACGGTTACTAAAACAAAACCGTTGTCATTACTAATAATAACGGTTGTCACAAATTAACCATTGTTATTATTTTTTACTGATTTGCGTCAAAATAATATAATCCAATTAACAACGTTATTATATATTACGTGATAAATCGTTGTTATTATTTTATGAATGACAACGGTTATTATTTATATAACCGTTGTTATAAGTGATGACAACGGTTATGGTTCTGGTAACCGTTGTTATTGATTTCTGCGAAAATAAAATAATATAGTTAACAACGTTATTACCAATTCGCGTTAATATGCGTTGTTAAAGGGCGGTTGTTATTGCCTATATTTGTAGTAGTGCCATTGAGCAAATTCGTGTTGATGGAGTCACATATGGGAAAGTTGAGATATATCTTATTCATTCTGGGATGGACGCACATAATGCTGATGTAAGTGATGAAGTCCCAAGAGAGGTGATTATGAAAAGTAAGGAAGACATTCTAGTAGAGAATATGAATTTAAATGCTGGTGGTATGACTAATGACATAGATGTCGATTATCTACAAGAGATATATATCAGTGAATTTGAAGAGATTATTGACAATGAAGACGAGGGGAGTACCGATGATGAGTTCATTCATGTACAAATGAAAAAAAGAGATTGGGTTACAAAGAGAAATGATGATTTTGGGGAAACTCAGATAATGAAGAAGATTCTGACAAGGAAGACAGTGTACAAGTTCTGAGGGAAAAAAGACAAAAGGATAATTATTGGGGTGAAGGGGAAGGTGAAGATGAGGATAATAGTCTTTTACTACCTGAAGAAGAACAATATAAGGATAGAAATTCAGACGATGAAGGTGCATTTAGTGCGGGTGATGACGACGAAGATATTCATGTACTTGATAAACGTGAATGGCTATTATATGAGCCTAGAACTCCATTTGGACGTGTTCAACTAGAGTTGGGACAACCTTTTGAGAAAGTGGAAGTTCTAAAGAGTGCACTTATTTATTATAGCTGTCAAACACATCACAGTTTTCGGTATTTTCATAATGAGCCAAAAAGAGTGCTTGTCAAATGCGTTTTATCCCGAGTGTCGCTGGAAGCTTAGTGCTAGATATATAAGGGATTATGAATGCATACAAATATGATTTTTTAAGGATACTCAAACTTGTACACCTACTAGGATTAACAAGAGGGTAAATGTTGATTTTCTCGTTAAAGAATACCAAGAGAAGCTATTAAAACACCCAACTTAGAAGCTGAAATCATTTGGTAATGATGTGAAGGAAACCAATGGTGTAAAGATTAATAGGTGGCAAGCTGGAAGAGCTAAAAAGAATGCGTTGTAAGCATGTGGCCGGTAAGGTAGTGGGAAGACAATATGACTCACTAAGAGCCTACATGTATGAGATAAAGAGGTCAAATGTAGGGACTAGCGTATTTTTATCATTGAAGTTCTGCATTCCAGGTTGCATTCCGCAATTTCACATGATTTACATAAACTTTGCTGCTGTTAGACACAACTTCCTCCATGGATGCAGGAGGGTGCTTGGCCTCGATGGCGCATTTCTCAAAGGGTATTGTAAAGGCGAGATACTATGTGCTGTAGCAAGAGATGCAAATAATCAGATGTTTCCCGTCGCATGGACAGTAGTGGAAATTGAATCTAAGGAAAATTGGGCTTGGTTTCTTGGAAATTTAATTCAAGATTTGGAAATGGGAAATAGGAATGGCTGGACTTTACTGTCCGATCAACAAAAGGTTAGTTTATTTTTTTAACTATTTTTTTTCGTAATATTTTTGTATATCTTTTTTGGAGAAACTTTCATAAATTACAGAATTATTGTGTAGGGCTTAATGATTGTTGGCTTGTCGTAAAACTCGTCGTCAAAAGTTACTCAACAAAAACAATATTTATAACTTTACAAACTACTCTTAGTAAAGAGGCAAGTAAAGGTCAAATCCCAAGGGACGGGTATTGATGTAGGATTTTCAATTGCAAATGGTTGTGTCTAAGGGTGTCACAATTTGGGTTGAGATAGGAGATCAACTAAACTAATCAACAATATAAAAGTAAAGTAATAAAAACAAGCAAGATGATTAGAATGAGATGTAAACAATTGATTAAAAGCACTAGGGTGTCATGGGTTTATAGGGGATTCATGGGAGTTGATCATACAAACATGTTCTCTACTAGATGCAAGCACTTATTATTGTGATGGGATCGAGTTAGTGTATATCTTACAATCCCTAGAAAGGTTTGGGTCCTGGAGCCGAATCGATTAGATTGTACAACACCTACAAGTCGACTTAGTCCTTCCCATCCAACTATTTGCATGGTCTAATGAAACTCGAGTTGGTTTATGTCTTACAAGTCTCATTGAAAAGATAGATGATGGGTAAAAAATGCAAGGATTCATAGGCTCGCATTTAATCAAACATAACATGTGCATAAGTTGGAATCACAACAAGCAAGCAAATTAATTATGAAAACATATTAGATTAAGCATGAATCAATCCCCATGTTGGTTTCCCCTAATTCCCCATTAACCCTAGCTAAGGAAACTACTCACTCATTATCAAGTTTAACATGCTAACAAGGTTGTCAATCACATTAACAAGGCAAAACATGATGAATGAATGAAAATGATTAACAATAATTAAAAAGGATTAAGAGAGAATTATACCTATGAAGATGATTCCCAATAATAAAGCAAAGAAAAATAAAAGTACTTGATGATTGATGGAAGGTTGTCAATCCTCCAAATAAACCCAAATAATCTTCTAATTACCCAAAATAAATGATGAACAATAAAGAAATTAAGGAAATATTAAGGAATGAGATTTGTATTAAAACTAGATTAAGAGTTGATTACAAGATTAAGATGAGATTACTAATTGACTAGTATAGTTCCCGTGCTACAGCACAGTATTTTTTAGATTTATTTTATAAAGAAACTTTCTTATTAAATTAATTGCATAAATTAACTATAGTTTAATATTATAATGTACGGAGTACTAAATATAATCTTAGTAAAAGGTAGAAAACGAAAGTTTACTACCATCAAAGGACACTTTAAGTTAAGTTATTTTTGTCTCAAACTATTTTTACTTTAGTGTTAAAAATAACACTATAATGTTATATCGTTACATGATATGACATTAAAATAAATTTAAGTGATGTAAGATCTAATTAAAATGTGTTTTACCTTATAACGAAAACATGTAAAAACAGTATACTACGCGTTTAAAAAGACAATTTACAAATAATTAACTAATATTTTTATTTTTATTTTTTATTTTTAATAAAAAAAATACATAAAAATTTGTTTCATTTAGAAAATCATATTTAGAGTCTAACTGATGATGAATAATATAAAAAGGAGATTTGCGTAACTTTAGAGTGTAATGGATGAAGGATAACATTTATGGAAATGATTGTATAATAAATTAAGGATAATAATTGTTTCTTGTAAAAGAGGTAAAATACGAATGTAATATTCTTTCCATGTATAGTTTTGACTACTTTTGAGAGTTATTTTCTTAGGCGGGAAAACTACTAAGAGTTTTTATTCTCTTAGTAGTAGGGGGGATTACAACTTGATTAAGAGAGCATGCTAATCTAGGTAGTACAAAGGGGGTATTTACACTAAAGATTAGGTACGTAAATTAGGGTTACTAAGGGCTTAAATGACTATTAAGACCCTTAAGAAAAGTTGAGGAAATGCTCCTCTCCAAGGAGATGAGCATCTCAGTTTTGCTAGTCCCGTATGGATATGCTCGTCCCAAGCGGCTTGGAAGCTGGCACGGTGGGTTCTGTCAGGAGATCTGAGCAGATCATAGAGGAAACGCTCGGATCCTAGGGCTTCAAGACGAACGTCTTAAGCTCGGGACGCTCGGATTGTGGTGCAGGGAGACGCTCGGATTGCTGGCAATCCGCTCAGATCCTGGGCCAGACACTTCTTTTCTCTTCAATCCTCAACAATTCGCGGGGATCTTGTTGAAGATGCAAGGATCCTTTCATCATTGCCCAATATACTTTATTATCTACATAGGCCTTCTAGTATCGTCTTCCCTTTGATGCTTGGTCATTGGATGCTATCAATTTAGCTCCATTTCGCCATGTAAATGCAAGGTTTGCGCTCCTCTCCTACCAAGGAAACAAAACCTCAAAGAATATGCAAATTGGGAGCCTAAAGATAGTAAATGACCCAATTATGCACTATAAAGCATAGGAAAGAGGCTAATTCGGGGACTAAATGTGCTCAAATATGAGTCACATCAAACATCCCCAAACCGAACCTTTGCTCGTCCCGAGTAAAGAGGTGATAAAAACTAGGACCCTTATTCAAACTAACCTACTAATATAGCCGATGTGAGACAATTAGCGGGTCTCACTCCGCCCCTTCAACTCACAACAAGACAACCATGAGGTAGGATGCCTTCTTGCAAGGCAAGGTGGGGCTTGCCAAAATGGCGACATATCCAATCATTAAAGCACACAAATCAAGTAATGGATGCATCTACAAAAATGAATAGCCACTTTTCTCATCTAAGTGGCGGAAATTATCTACAAGGGAAGCAATCTAAGGGTACACATTCCATCATAGATACGGTTTCTTCAAACTACTAAGCCTAGAAGGATACCAATAAATCACCTCCAAGTTGTGTCAAGCTAGGGTACCTTTGTCCTCAATCGTTAAATGCTTTAGTCAAGAGTGTGCTCCCTATGGTGTTAAAAACACTAGAGGATCGCGGAATTCCCCTTCTTGCCTAGACAAGAAGAAGGGTCGTCCCCTCTCTACCATGCACAAAAGTGGATTTGATGGAAAAGGGATCAATAGTATTTGAGTTTCATGTGGGAGTTTGCTTTTTGTTTTTGTTTTTCCCCCCAATTTGTGGCATTTGACATTTTGAGAACATTTGTTTTTGCCATTTCTTTTGATGTTTGACATTTCAACACTTGACAATTTCAACTTTTTGTTGAATTTTCTTTTGAACATTTTCAAAGCTACCCCATTTGTAGTGAGGGTGCTCATATTTGAAGCATAGGAGTTTTCATTTTTGTTACTCCTCTTTTCTTTTGATGCAATTGCAAACTTTTTCTTTTTCATTTCAATTCTTGAACTCAAATTTGAACAATTTTTGTGCCCATTCCCTTTGATGACAAAATGTGGTAGAACATGGATGATGGTTGCATGGTTTCAAGGGTCACCTTGGAATAAATGGTAGCCAAGGAGTTATCACACCACAAGGTACTCTTGACTAGGCCTTAATCCATGGGTCAAAGGATACTGGCATGATACATCCTAGGGTGTTTTACAAGTATTCTAACAAGTAAAGTCTTAAGAAGAAAAAGTATCTACAAGGGCCTTATATACACTTGTCAAGCTTCCCAAATAGATGCTTTCACAAAATTTTTCCTAAATGCAACTATATGCCATGATGCAACTAACATATACAACCTAATGCATATGCTTCTACCAACTAGTATGCCAAATAATCTAAATGCAATCCTATGATCACATTGTTTATACCGCATCAATCAAAATAAAGCCACATAGTCATTAATATAAAGAGGAAAAAGGAGATTGGAAAGATCATACCATGCGGTCTTCAATATCCTCATGCCTCGGATGTGGCGTAGTCGATCAATGTGAAAAAGGATAAACAAACACAATATATACAATACTACACTACAAAGGAAATAAACATGTTTTTGGGTTTTTGCATTTTTCAAATTTTTGTGGTTTTATGTTTTAATAAGTCATATTAGAATTTCCCATCCCTACACTAGTATGGGCATTGTCCTCAATGACCAATACGATAGGAAATTATGCAAACTATATGAAAATGCATGATTCCTAAGCTAAATGCAAACTAGATGATATATATACAAAAGTGAATGCAAACTAAGCTATGCTATATGATGCATAAATTTTTGTTTGGTTGGAGAGCATAATTTGAATTAACTCCCAATGCGTATGCTTGAACTTCCCCAAACCAAGTGAGAGTGAGGGAGTTCATGCATAAAAAATGCTATGCATGCAACTAAAATTGTCATTTTGGATTTTAGATGGCGGGAGCAATTAATTTATCATCACCCAAATGTTGCCTAGGTGGAATAGTAGTCCTTCTTTTTACGAGGACACCCAAGAATGAAACAATCAATTATGAAATAAGTTAACAAAACATGAAATTCTTGTCAATGAAATTGAAATGAGGGGAAAAGGAAAGACATCACTTTGGCCTTGGTGGGTGCCTCATGCCCGCTCCACCTAGCTCATGAAGTGTTCTTCAAAGGTCATCATCATCCCCTCCGAAGTCGCTATCCCAAGGCTCTCTTGATGCATCACTCTCATGAAAATCCATGAATTCATCCTCCTCACTATTTAACTCCGCCGTATCACCACCACTTGATTTTCACCCTCTTCTTCTTCTTGACCATGCGCTCCACCATTGGCGTTTTCCGAATTCGGAAAGAGGATATTCATTTGGGCCCAAGAGGGAAGCATTCCCTCCTCACTAATGTGTCCTTGCCGGGCCAATAGGTGGAATTGAGGAAACAAAGCATAGTAGTTATCCACATTGGCCTCAAATTGCCGTAGGTGCATGTATTGTAGAATACCCGTGACAAAATCATCCCTAGGGAGTGATACTGTCGTCAGGTGCCAAAAATAAAACCTAGATACAACTACCAGAAGTTAGCAGCAAGTAGGGTCGATCTCCACAGGGAGATGGGAAAATGTCAGCTTAATTAAGTCCGTCTAGGTGACAGCTCTGGGGGTTTTAATTGTTGTTCTAATCTAATGAGATCAAGAAAGAGAGAAAAGGCAAGGGAATAAAGGTTAAGCAAATAGAGAGAAAATAGCTAAGACAGTCAGTTCACCATGATTCTTCGGTCAGGTAATCTAAGTCTCAGGTCAATGCAAATATGGTCTATGGGGCAGTGAATATCTCCTTCCGGTCTCAATTCGCCCTAAAGCATAAATAGCTTATCTTCCGCCCTCACTACGTTCCCTAATGTTCGCTACAAGTCTCACCCTTTCCAATCTTCCGATCTAGGTCAAGGTTTACTGTGATTTAATGACTAATTGCGTCAACTCAATTAGACAGAAACAATTGAATATAGCGATTAACAACATGAACCAAACTAGCATTAGACCTAATACTTCAAATTACAATTCCTTAATAATCATGGTTCCCCTATGTCCTAGCACGGGAAATTAGTTATGCATAATCATTGAATTAGCAATAATAATACGCAAGCAAGAGAAATTAAACATCATAACAATGCAACGAAGAGATTGAATAAAAGCAATTGTAAATAAAGGAGGAGAAGAAATAAAGAGTAATAAAGGAATTAAGATTAAGAAATAAAGGAGAGTAATGATACCGATTACAAGATTCAAATCCAAGCAATAGTTCTAGAGTAGAGTATGGGAGAGTAGAGAGGAAGAGAGAAGAGATAGTCTCGTAGTCTAAGAGATGATGAAGAAGTAGTAACTCGCAGTACTTAACCTAATATAATCCTAATTACAAAGCCCAACACGGAATAAGGCAAAAAACACGATTACAAGGTGAAACCTCTCGATCGAGTGGAATGAAACCACTCGATCGAGAACATAACTGGCAATTCCTCTCGATCGAACAGAATTGGGGTTCGATCGAGGACTTCTTATATCAGCCACCTCGATCGAGTATCAAAACAACTCGATCGAGTGAATCTTCAAAGGATAAAGCATTCGATCGACTAATAAGTGGTCTATCAAGCTATATTAGCACGTAAGACTCCTTGACACCTTCCGAGGTCAGCTCACGCGTCTTTTAAGTGATAGATTCCAAGCTCCACTTCCTTATTCGCCACAAATGCATGCAAATGAGACAAGTTTAGGCTCGATTTATCTTCTTTATGGTCAGTACCTGCAATTTACACAAGACAAACCAAAGTAGACTATTCGGGGGTATTTGTAGCTAGATGCTGCATAGATAGTATAGAAATGCGTGTAAAAATGAGGTAAAAACCTTATATAAAATACACGCATCAAATCTCCCCAAACCAAACCTTTGCTTGTCCTCAAGCAAACTATGAATGCAACTAAAAACAAATAGTGGAACGGGACCAACTCATCAGCTACAAATCATCCACCCAAACCAGTTTAATGCAACAACTAACAAAGTGGCAAATGATAAGTGCAAACGAATTAAATCAATGTCTCAAACTTACTGAACCGTCGACCTTGCAAGACTCATAGATATCGGACTCTCACGGGTCGCTCATCACTCAAATTAGGCACAGGGTGAGTATATAAGTGAAAGATAGAAAGAAGTAAAGATACTATCCTAACTCGACCTATAAGAACATGCATGCAATTTAACATAAACAAAATCTTTACAACCGTACATATGCATTCCCACCAACTGATGACCAAGACACATGCCGAGGACTTATATTTGGGTAAGTGAGGTACTGAGTAAGAAGGGGCTAAGATGAATTTGGAAATGTGGAGTTAATAGCCAGGCTAGCAACAACGGATCCAAATTTTGAAACTACATCCCAACTTCATACTCAATATATATCAATACAAAACAGTGCAAATTGGATGGACTCAACTCACAATACACCATAAACTTGTCAACTCCCCATAAGATACAAATGAGACATGGGAGTAAAAATCACAACATATTAAATTCAGCTCATGATTTTTCATAATAATTTTTTCTTTTCTTTTTTTTTCTTTTTCGATTCTTTTTCTAATTTTTCTTTTTCCACGCAATTTTCCTTTTCGTATTTTTCTTCTTTCCATTCCGTTCAACATTTCCACCAACTTCTTCAAATCGGATATATAACCAAACCACAATGAAACATTCCCAAGAGCTACTGATTACTAGCTCGGCTAGGGTAGGCATAATTAAAGATTGTAGCTAAACAGGACAAAAAAGGCAGTTTGGCTATGTGAGGCTCATGGGTAGAATGAAATAAAGAGAACTGCCTCTCCTAACATGTGTCACCATCCAAAAACCGAATGCATACAGGTATTAAGAAGACTAAATTCATGCTTATGCAAATTGATGTTACATGCCTTATAGAGAGTACTACTCACATCCTACATGAAATCGGTCATGAATGTCACCAGTTTATTAAGCGCTAACCTCAGAATGTAATGTAGCTTGCCAATATGTGAGTCAAGTCTATTCGTTCAGATAAGAGAGAAACAAAAACTCGTAGATTATGCACATTACTATGCCAACAAAATGTTAAGAATATGCAGGGCAAGGGTAAAGAATAAACGTGCAAACGGAAATGCAATAAAACATGCAGACACAGATATGGATGTATACCTCCCCAAACCAAACCGTACAATGCCCTCATTGTACCAAAAATAGGGAAAGAAATGCTAACTAAGGAGAAAAGGATAGCGGGAGTCGGAAAACTTACAAGACGTCGTAAGGAGGGACCTCCCCAAACCGACCATGAACATGGGAGGTCATGGGTAAGCACACAGTAGCTCAAAGGTCGAAAAATAGCAGCTAGACCATGATTTTGCTCGATCGAACATAACATAATGGTTCGATCGAGAAGATTAGGTGTCAAAAGGACTCGATCGAGAGGATATGTTACTCGATCAAGAGAAATGGTTATGCAGCATTTCGATCGAGAGCAGCAGATGCTCGATCGAGTGAAATTCTTAGCAAAAGTGCTCGATCGAGTAGAAAAACCACTCGATCGAGCTACCTCACCTGCAAAACACATATAAGAAGTGTAGGAAATACGAGAGACGCATAGTTCGGCATTCAAAGTTCAACACAAAGCTAAAGGAAAGGAAATAAGTTTAACTAAAGTATAACAAAACAGTCCGGGTTGCCTCCCGGAAAGCGCAGGTTTAAGAGGTCCCGCACGACCTTTCTGGCTTCAATTAACTGCGTCCTCAAGCTTGTCGAAGTACAAGACTTCAACACGGTTGTCTGCATCATTTGCTTCGTGGTAATGCTTCACATATTGCCCATTGACCTTGAACCTATTTCCCTCGGGGCCTTCTAGCTCAACAGACCCAAATTTAGTGACAACTGTCACTGTATAAGGGCCACTCCACCTGGACTTCAGCTTGCCAGGAAATAATCGCAGTCGGGCATTAAACAGCAACACTTTCTGCCCGACATGAAATTCTCAAGGTAGGATCCGCTTGTCGTGCCATCTCTTCGTCTTCTCCTTGTAGATGCGTGAGCTATCATAGGCGTTGAGCCTAAAATCCTCCAGTTCATCTAGCTACAATATATGGTTCTGACCATACAACTTAGGATCAAAGTTAAGTTCACGAATTGCCCACCAAGCTTTACATTCTAACTCAACAGGTAAATGACATGACTTCCCATAAACTAACCGATAAGGTGATGTACCAATCGGCGTCTTAAAGGCAGTCCTATAAGCCCATAATGTGTCCTCCAGTTTTAGACTCCAGTCCTTCCGTGATTTAGAAACTACTTTAGCTAAGATCTCTTTTATATCGCGATTAGAGACCTCAACTTGACCACTAGTTTGGGGGTGATACCCCAAACCACGCCGGTGTTGAACACCAACCTTAGACAGAATGGAAGTTAGTTTCTTTTCTTTAAAGTGCATTCCCCCATCACTAATGACGACCCTAGGGACTCCAAATCGGGGAAATATAATCTTTTTAAACATCTTAATCACGGTCTTGGCATCACAATGGGGTGAAGCAATTGCCTCCACCCACTTAGACACATAGTCAACAACTACTAAAATATACCTGTTACCTTTACTAGATGGGAATGGTCCTTAGAAATCGATGCCCCAGACATCGAAAACCTCAACCTCTAAGATACCATTTTGTGGCATCTCGTATCTCTTTGAAATGTTCCCTGATCGTTGGCAGGCATCACAAGGTGAAACAAAAGCCTTAGCATCAGCAAACAAAGTGGGCTAGTAAAATCAGACTGAAGTACCTTAGCCACGGTGCTGAATGGACCGTGGTGACCACCATAAGAGGATGAGTGACAGCCTTCCAAGATCACTTTGGTCTCCCACTGCGGAATACACCGTCTGTAGAGACCGTCTGCACATTCCTTAAACAAATAAGGATCATCCCAAGTACTGCTTAACGTTATACGTAAAACCGCTTCCTCTGCTGATGAGAAAGGTCAGGCGGCAGCGTGCCACTGACAACGTAATTAGATAGATCTGCATACCAAGGATCTTGGTTAACAATAGAAGATAAAACAGCAAACAAAGAGTCATCAGGAAAAGAATCATCAATAGGTAAAGAATCTTCCCCCTCTTGCTGTGACAGTCTTGATAGATGATCAGCCACAACGTTCTCAGCACCTTTCTTATCTTTTATCTGCAAATCAAACTTCTGAAGAAGGATTATCCATCTCAATAGCCGTGGTTTAGCTTCCTTCTTAGCAAGAAGGTGTCTAAGCGCTGCATGGTCAGTAAAAACAGTAACTTCTGACCTTATCAAATAAGAACGAAATTTTTCTAAGGCATAAACCACAGCTAGCAGCTCTTTCTTGGTAGTGGTGTACTTCACTTGAGCCTCATCCAGAGTTCAGCTCGCATAGTAAATTGCATTCAAAGCTTTATCTTTCCTTTGGCCTAGCACCGCTCCTAGTGCATAGTCACTAGCGTCACACATAATCTCAAACGGCAAATCCCAGTTGGGAGGCTGTATAATCGACACCGAAATCAAAGCCTGCTTTAACCTGTTAAAAGCAGAAAGACACTCATCAGTGAATACAAAGGGGGCGTCTTTAAGTAGCAGCTGCGTGAGTGGTTTAGCAATCTTTGAAAAGTCCTTAATGAACCGGCGATAAAAGCCAGCATGACCAAGGAAACTCCTCACTCCTTTAACATTAACAGGAGGAGGTAATTGCTGAATCACTTCCACTTTTTCTTTGTCAACTTCTATACCCCTGTCAGAAACTAAGTGCCCTAAGACAACTCCCTCGTTGACCATGAAATGGCACTTCTCCCAGTTAAGCACAAGATTAACCTCAATGCAGCGCTGCAACACTTTATCAAGGTTAGACAAACAGTTAGAAAAATCACTTCCATAGACACTGAAATCGTCCATAAAGACTTCCATAATAGACTCAATGTACTCTGAAAATATCCCCATCATGCACCTTTGAAAGGTAGCAGGGGCATTACACAAACCAAAAGGCATCCTGCGATAAGCAAAAACGCCTTGAGGACAAGTAAAAGTAGTCTTAGCCTGATCAACTGGATGAATAGGGATCTGAAAGAACCCTTAGTATCCGTCCAGATAGCAGAAAAACTTGTGGGAAGCTAACCTTTCTACCATTTGATCAATGAAAGGAAGGGGAAAGTGATCTTTCTTTGTGGCGGCGTTCAACTTTCTGTAGTCGATACATATCCGCCAGCCAGTTACTACTCTAGTAAGTATTAACTCGTTTTTGTCATTCGTGACCACAGTAGTCCCTCCTTTCTTAGGAACTACCTGAACCGGACTCACCCACTTAGAATGACCAACAGAATAAATAATACCTGCGTCAAGCAGCTTCATTACCTCAGCCATCACAACGTCTTGAATCTTTTGGTTCAGCCGGCGCTGACCCTATCTGCAAGGCTTGTGATCCTCCTCCAGCTCGATCCTGTGCATACAAATATCGGCACTAATCCCCTTGATATCATCCAAAGAATAACCCATAGCTTTCCTGTTTTTCTTAAGCACAACTAACAAAGCAGTCAACTGATCATCATCAAGTTTAGCACTAACAATGACTGGATATTGCTCGGTATCATCTAAGAAAGCATATTTATGATGAGAAGGGAGAGGCTTATGCTCAGGTACCTTTACCTCTATGGAGCAAAGAGTACTGATCATCTGTTCCACTTTCTCTCCCTCAGCGTCGGTGAGTTCACGCTCATCTAAAGCAGCTTCAAGCAAATCCAAAACAGCGTAATTGTTATCTGGGTTATCTGCACACTCATCCAAAAGCATTAGGGCTTCTAGTGGGTCCTTTATAAAAGAACCCGACCAGAAGTCATAGACAGACTCGTCAACAATATCAACAGAATAACATGTATCCTCTATCATTGGCCGAGCCAAAGTACTATGCAGACTGAAAGTAATTACGTCATCCCCCACTGCAAGAGTCAAACGCCCTTATTTGACATCAATAATGGCCTCAGCTGTACATAAGAATGGTCTTCCTAGTATAATTGGGGTCCGAGTATCCTCAGCTATGTCTAAAACGATAAAGTCCACTGATATAAAGAACTTGCCTACTTTCACATGCACGCCCTCTAAGATACCCAAGGGTCATCTTACAGATCTATCAGCCATCTATAAGGTAATGTTAGTCATTTTAAGATGACCCATTTTCAATTTCTTGCAGACAGACACATGCATGACACTGACACTGGCTCCTAAAGCAGCTTCAAGCAAATCCAACACAGCGTAATTGTTATCTGGGTTATCTGCACACTCATCTAAAAGCATTAGGGCTTCTAGTGGGTCCTTTATAAAAGAACCCGACCAGAAGTCATATACAGACTCGTCAACAATATCAACAGAATAACATGTATCCTCTATCATTGGCCGAGCCAAAGTACTAGGCAGACTGAAAGTAATTACGTCATCCCCCACTGCAAGAGTCAAACGCCCTTATTTGACATCAATAATAGCCCCAGCTGTACATAAGAATGGTCTTTCTAGTATAATTGGGGTCCGGGTATCCTCAGCTATGTCTAAAACGATAAAGTCCACTGGTATAAAGAACTTGCCTACATTCACAGGCACGTCCTCTAAGATACCCAAGGGTCGTCTTACAGATCTATCAGCCATCTGTAAGGTAATGTTAGTCATTTTAAGATGACCCATTTTCAATTTCTTGCAGACAGACACAGGCATGACACTGACACTGGCTCCTAAATCACAAAGTGCCTTATCAATTACTTCATTGCCTATAATACAGGTAATAGAGAAACTACCCGGGTCTTTCATTTTAGGTGGTGCCTTCTTTAAAAGTAAATTACTAGACTCTTCCATAAAAGCAACAGTCTCAAATTCACTTAGCTCTCTATTACGCGTCACAATATCTTTCATAAATTTAGCGTAAATAGGTACCTGGGTAATAAGTTCGGTAAAAGGGACGGTTACCTGGAGGTTCTTGACAACGTCCACAAACTTACCGTACTGTCGCTCAACTTTGGCGTCCTTTTGACATTCTGGATAAGGCACTCTGGTAGTAATGAGTGGACCCGCGAATTTCTCTTTACCTTTATCAGCACGTGACGTCTTCACAGCAGGGGAAGATGACACGGTAGAGGAATTAGATGTTAAAATTAAAGCTCTGCTGGTACTGGCAATCGATCGAGTAGTTTCTTCACTCGATCGAGTGGTTTTATCTTGAGAATTACTCGATCGAGGCATTTAAACCTCTCGATCGAGTTCTTGAATTTCAGGTTCTCTTGATCGAGTTACAGGATCACTTGATCGAGTAACTTCTTCTGCCAAAGTGTTCGACCGAGAGGAATAAGCTGCTCGATCGAAATTTGTTAATTCGGCATCTCTCGATCGAGTGGGAATTGTACTCGATCGAGCATTGAGAGGAGCTAATTCACTCGATCGAAGGGAAATTTCATTCGATCGAGGACCAGGACAGTATTCAGCAGTGATATCGTCCGTAAGCTCTTCCAACTCGTTATCCGGGGCATCATCAGCTGTCAGAACCCCGTCTTCTGTCATTTTTGGTCCATCATAAGCAAGGCCACTTCGGAGATTAATGGCATTGACTGGGTCGCACGAGGGTGGATGATTAACTTGGTGTTGCGCGAGTGTTAATTGCGTAACTTGCTCTCTTAACTCCACAATAGCGGTATTATCCTTGTTGACTTTCTCCCCAAGCTGTTGCGTTAAGTTCAAAACCAAGGATTTCAGTTCGGCTAACTCCCCATTTGTAGAAGAGGAATCCGGTTGGGGCGTTGGTGTAGAAGGAGTAGAAGCACTCGTTGAGGTCAAGTCTTCAAATACTTTGGAAAAAGGAACTCCTTGCTTGAATTTTTGATAAGCAAGGACACGCTCTACATTTTCCATACAACCAATGGGGCCATGCCCCTCCATACCGCATCTACCACATATTATTTCGTGCCCATTAATAGCGCAAACTTGTGCATTCTCACCCACAATCTCTATAATCTCCGGACTACCTAGACTTCCGCTAGGACTCTCCACTTCAGCTACTACCAATTCATTTACATTCCTACCTCCTCAGGGATTTCCATACTCGGGAACATGGATGGCCATCTATAATACTACGGTTTTATGAGTCTCTGGGTACTCTAATGAGTGGGCCTTACTCTGTCGAGTAAGAGTGTTTTGATTTACGAAACAGTGTTCTGTCTGTAGGGTACTCGATCGAGTAGCCTTGGCACTCGATCGAGTAAGTGGCACTCGATCGAGTACGAGATTTACTCGATCGAGTAGGTCGGGTTACGGGTGTTAATTGACGGGTTTTGTTAACAAAGCGGATTAATATATTATAAGTTCGTCATCTTCCTAAAACACTTTTGCTAAAACCTAATTCACTATTTAAGAGAGTTCTCAAGTACGTTGCTTTGTTATTTCGCTTTATTGACAAATCCCGGAGCTAGAGAGGTCGAATTTCATTGTTCGTTGCATCATAGTAATCCTTGCGTCAAGGGTAAGATCCACATACCATTTTTATAGCATTTGGTTGGCTTTGTTTAAACCCTAATTTTGGGAATTAGGGGTTTTTATGATTTGTTGTGTTAGTAGTGATTGTATGATTATGTGAATAAGAGGAGGATTCGTAGAAGAACGATTTTGAGACAACTGCTAGATCGTCTACTGTTTGTGTTGCATTCCAGGTAGGGTTTTCGTTACTCAGTATTAGTTACATGATATGTGTGGTGATTGTGCTGTAGTTAGTGATTGTTGATAGATTCAGACGGATGTTGATTTTGGTGTTATGGTTATTGTTTATTTGTCTGTGTTCTTCGGGGTGCGTCCCTAGCTGAGTGGAGTCACTTGCGGGAGTGGCTTCACGCCCATGATTCGCCTTCTGTGGAACCCGCCACAGAAGGGATGTGCACATTAATGGACTTGGGTTTATCGCTCGATGGAGATGAGCGGGGCTTAGGTGGGAACGGCTGCGGTCCCCCACTGGCGGTGTGGAGTACCTGTTGCGATGGGTACTCTGGCAGGGCTACACACTTTAGTGTGTAGTCAGTTATGAGTAGATTGATTATGAGTTGGGATTGGATGTGACGATTGAGCTATTTGGTACTTGTTTTATTGTGATTTATGTTGTGTAATTAGTACTGACCCCGTCTTTGTTTTGTAAAACTGTGGTGATCCATTCGGGGATGGTGAGCAGTTGTTGAGCAGGTTTGATTAGAGGCATTTGAGGCTAGCTATGATGAGTCACCACGAGCTAATTAGAGTCTTCCGCTGTCATATTTTAGTAGTTTGATACTTTTGGTTTTTGAGAACATGTACCGTATTTTTATCGGTTTGGTTTTGGAATTGTAATCACTTAAACTTTATTACTATTTAAATTATGTTTCGTTATTGTCATTTGATTATCATTGCCTCGGAAAACCGAGATGGTGACGTTCTTATACCTGAGTGGTCCTGGTAAGGCACTCAGAGTATGGGGGTGTCACAAAGTGGTATCAGAGCGACGATCCTGAAACCTGTAACTAATGAATCTAATGAACATAGGGAGTCAATTAAAATGAACCCGAGGTAGAAGTTGTAGGAGCTAATTCAAAGGCTTGGGAGACGTCCTAAAGTCGCGAACTCGCCCTGTAATTTTGAACCGGTCACATGGGGTATGTGTCAGGGTCGTATATATTGTCTATTGGTTTGTATGTGTACATAGTGGCATGTGTAGGAATTTTTGGATGTTGAATGTGGAGGATTGGAGGTATGGAAGTTGAACGATAAGTGATTCGTATGTCGAATTGGATGAAAGGCATGTTGTATGTTTATGATGTGGCATTTTGATAATATGAAGTAGATAGTTTTATTGATTACATAATGAGTTGAGTATATATACATGTGTAGTATGGTTAATTTTATTGAAATTGTGAAAGTTGTATATTATGTTGGGAAGTAAGATGAACATGTGGGTAGTGTATACGAGTCTGCATGACTCGATCGAGTGGGGGGCACTCGATCGAGTAGGTGAGATACACGATCGAGTGGGTGTGACTCGGTCTAGTAGATAGTTTGATCTTTTTGATGGGCAGAATCTTGTTTTTAGGTACTCGATCGAGTATATAGGGGCACTCGATCGAGTAGGGGCCGCTCGATCGAGTGGCATGTCAGCTCGGTCGAGTATGTTTTTGAGCAGAGGTCTGATTAGGTTCTGGAGTCGAGGCACTCGATCGAGTAGGTTGGGCACTCGATCGAGTAGCCTCAACTCGATCAAGTGGGTTCTGGTACTCGGTCGAGTGGGGTCTGTGCAGGTTATATACGTGTTTTGGGTTATAGTATGCGTGTTTATATCTACCTTTTCTTATATAGTTACAAGATGCCGCCAAAGAAAAATGCCTTATATGCTAGAGCTGAGAACATGAACATTGATGATATAGTAAAGATGTTGGAGCTCCAAGATGCTCTTACGGAAGCGTTGAAGAGAGTGGGAAAGGATAAGGAGGTTGATCATTCTAAGATCAACATCCACATATCGAGGTTCAACCCTAAAAAGTATAAGGGGACCGGGGAGCCAATTCTTCTGGATAACTGGCATAGGGAGATGGAGAATATCTTGGAGTTAGTTCATTGTCCGGATGAGTTGAAAGTGGAACATGTTGCGTTCTACTTGAGGGAAGCGGCAGGTGAGTGGTGGGATAAGGTCAAGGTGGGTGCTAGGGAGATGTACATGAAGCAAGGACTACCTACTATACCCTGGGATGAGTTCAGGAGAGCCATAATACGAGAGTTCGTACCGGAGCATGTGAGGAGCAAGTTGAGAGAGGAGTTCGATGAGTTTAAGATGGCATCTGACATGACGATGGCTGAGTACTACCGTAAGTTTAATGAGAAGGCTAGGTACGCTGAGGATATGGGTTTGAGTGAGGAGAACCTAGCTTTAAGGTTTGAGAAGAGGTTTATCCCCAAGATAATAGAGAAGCTACCCGTGGGAGTCCTTACAGATGTTAAGGAAGCTTATGAGAGAGCTGGGAGGGCTGAGAGGTTGGTGGAGATGACCCGAGAGAGAGGTACTGATTAAAGAAAGGCTGAGAGCGAGGGTGGTGGCCAATCTAACTACAAGAAGGGCAACCACACTCAGGCAAGAGCATATTCATCTGGTTCGAGGTTTAGTGATGGGGATTCATATGGGCGTGGCCGTGGGAGTGGTAGCAGTAGCTGGGGGATGACCTGTTTTAACTGTGGCGGTGTAGGCCAGAAGAGACATGAGTGCACCAGTGCGGTGAGTGGGGGTTTCCAGAGGCCGGGACAGGGAAGCTTTTCACTGGGTCCTGCACAGAGTTATGCGAGCAACACTCACCGGTGGGTCATGGAACAACAGGGAGGTCGAACAACAACGGGGGGCAACCGCAATGGCGGTAATTCTTATCAGAACCAGCTACGAACACCAACAACAACCAGGGGTCGGGTGCTAAACCGGCTATTTCAGCTAGTACTGTCCATGGAGGTGGGCAGAAGACCAGTGGCAAGCTGTTTATGATGGAGAAGAAAGCAGCTGAGGACGACGCTCATGTTATCACTGGTACTTTTCTTGTTAATGGTGTTTACACCTTTGTTTTGTTTGATTCGGGGGCGTCACAGTCGTTTGTATCTTCGAGTCATGCTAAAAGGTTGGGTCTGAGAGAGTATGAGTCTGTAAGAGAGGAAGTTTTCATACCTTCGGGTGAGTCTGTATCGTATGGGAGGTTGTATAGAGATATATCCATGATAGTTGGGCAAGTTGATCTACCTGTAGACTTGCTAGAGTTTCCTTTAGAGGGCTTTGAGATGATAGTCGGGATGGATTGGTTAGGAAAGTACAAAGCTAAGATAGATTGTCATCAAAAGAAAGTTTCTCTGAATGGTCCTAAGGGGATTAGTGTGTCTTATCGTGGGTTTGTGGTCAAACCCAAAGTTAAGTTGATTGCAGCTGTGACCTTGAAGTCCTATCTAAGGAAGGGGTGCTCGTTGATCTTGTGCCATGTGAGAGATGACAGGATGGAGAGTCCGACAGTTGAGCAGATACCAGTTGTGGGGGAGTTTCCAGATGTCTTTCCAGAGGAGATTCCGGGGTTGCCACCGAAGAGGGAGATAGATTTCAGTGTTGAGCTGAAACCGGGGATGGGGCCAATCTCTAAGCCTCCGTACCGGATGGGTCCTAAGGAGTTGGAGGAGCTCAGGAAGCAGTTATATTATCTGATTGAGAGGGGATACATTAGACCTAGTGTATCACCGTGGAGAGCGCCAGTTCTGTTTGTGAAAAAGAAAGATGGGAGTTTGAGGCTGTGTATAGATTACAGGGAGCTGAACAGGGTGACGGTGAAGAACAAGTATCCTTTACCAAGGATAGATGACCTATTTGATCAGTTGAGTGGTGCAACAGTCTTTTCTAAGATTGATTTGAGGTCGGGGTACCATCAGGTGATGATTAGAGAGAAAGACATAACAAAGACAGCTTTCACGTCGAGGTATAGCCATTATGAGTATGTAGTGATGCCGTTTGGGTTATCTAATGCACCCCCTGTGTTTATGGATTTGATGAACAGAGTCTTCAGTCAGTTTTTGGACAAGTTTGTGGTGGTTTTTATAGATGACATCTTAGTCTTTTCTAAGACTAAGGAGGAGCATGAGGAGCATCTGAGGATTGTGTTGCAGACCTTGAGAGAGCATGAGTTGTATGCAAAGTTGTCCAAGTGTGAGTTCTGGTTGGAGAAAGTTGCTTTTCTGGGGCATGCGATTTCTAAGGAAGGGGTAGCTGTGGATCCTGCAAAGATTGAGGCAGTTACCAAGTGGGAAGCACCAAAGAATGTAGCTGAGATCTGGAGTTTCTTGGGTTTAGCTGGGTATTATCGATGGTTCGTGAAAGATTTCTCCAAGATTGCTAGACCTATGACAGCTTTGATGAGGAAAGAGAACAAGTTTCGTTGGGATGAGAGTTGTGAGATGACATTCCAAACATTAAAGGAGCGTTTGTCCACAACTCCAATCTTAGCATTGCCTGAAGGGAGTGAGAACTTTGAAGTGTATACAGATGCTTTAAAGAATGGGTTGGGATGTGTGTTGATGCAGAGTGGTAAAGTGATTGCCTATGCTTCTAGGCAATTGAAGCCTTATGAGGAGAATTATCCTACACACGATCTGGAGTTGGGTGCAGTTGTGTTTGCTCTTAAGATTTGGAGACATTACCTATATGGAGTGACCTTTAAGGTATTTTCAGATCACAAGAGTCTCAAGTACATCTTCACTCAAAAGGAGTTGAACATGAGACAGAGAAGGTTGATGGAGTTGATTGACGATTATGACATGGATATTATCTACCATGAAGGGAAAGCCAATGTAGTTGCAGATGCTTTGAGCAGGAAGAGTGTACATTCTTTGTGCACGGCTATATCGTTAATGAGATTGAGAGATGAGGTTGAGAAGTTTGGGATACATTATGATCCAGAAAGGGGATGCCATGGGAGATTTGACAGTGCAGCCTGATCTTTATGATGATATTCGTGGTAAACAGGAGTTGGATCCTAAGGTGGTGGAGTGGAGAGTTGGAGTAGAGAAAGGGACAGTGTCTAGATTCTTTATTCATACCGATGGTAGTCTGAGGTTTGATGGGAGGTGGTGCGTTCCTAATCATGAGGAGCTGAAAAAGACAATCATGACAGAGGCTCATTGTACACCATACTCGGTACATCCAGGTGGTGACAAGCTATATAAGGATTTAAAGAAGACTTTCTGGTGGCCTGGGATGAAGAAAGAAACAGCTGAGTTCGTGGCCCGTTGTTTGACATGTCAGAGAGTTAAAGGGGAGCAGCGACGACCACAAGGTAAGATTCAGTCTCCTGAGGTACATGAGTGGAAGTGGGAGTCCATTTCTATTGATTTTATCGTGGGTTTACCGAAGCGTCAGCAGGGTAACAACATGATATGGGTTATAGTGGATCGACTGACCAAGTCAGCTCATTTTGTGCCAATTAAAGATACATGGACTAAGGCACAATTAGCTATGGCTTATCGGAAGAATGTGCTGAGATTGCATGGAGTACCTAAAGATATAGTATCTGACAGAGATTCGAGGTTTATCTCAAGGTTTTGGAAAGAGTTGCGGGAGTCTTTGGGAACTACATTGAAGATGAGTACATCATTTCATCCTGCGACAGATGGTCAGACAGAGAGGACCATCAAGACTCTTGAGGATATGTTACGAGCTTGTGTGATGGATTTTGGTGGTAGATGGGAACAGAGGTTAGATTTGATTGAGTTTTCTTATAACAACAGCTATCACACCAGTATTGGCACGACGCCATTTGAGGCTTTATATGGGAGGAGATGTAGGAGTCCGATTTGTTGGGACGACAGTGCTGAGGCAGGGGTTCTAGGACCAGAGATGGTGCATGAGATGGTAGAGCAGATTAAGCTGATCAGGTAGAAGATGAGAGCGGCTCAGGATAGACAAAAGAGTTATGCAGATCTACATCGCCAGGATATAGAGTTCCATGTTGGGGACAAGGTTCTTCTGAATGTGTCTCCTATGCGTGGGGTCATGAGATTTGGTAAGAAAGGCAAGCTGAGTCAGAAGTTCATAGGACCTTATGAGATCTTAAACCGGGTTGGAGAGGTTGCTTATCGGTTGGCCTTACCGTCTGCTTTGGATAGGTTACATAATATGTTTCATGTCTCTCAGTTGCGGAAGTATGTGAGTGATCCGTCACATGTGTTAGAGGTGGAGAACATAGAGCTAGATGAGTCCTTGTCTTATCTTGAGGTGCCTAAACAGATTCTTGACCGGAAGGTTAGGAAGACTAGACATGGTGAGACAGTCTTGCTTAAGATCCTTTGGTCTAATCATGAGGTTGAGGAAGCTACATGGGAGGCGGAGGAGGCCATGAGAGAGCGCTATCCGTTTCTTTTTGAGCAGGTATGTATGGTTACGGGGATGAAACCTTGGTTCTTTTAGGGGGGTAGGAGATGGTCGTGAAGAGTTTTTACATCTTTTTGTGTTGCTTTTGACATAGTTAGTACTTGTTTGAGTCGGGTTGAGTTTGGTTCGTACATATGTGTTGGAGTTTTTATGTTGAGTTTTGTATTGGTTGTTGTGTCGGGAGTGTGGTAGTATGTTTTAATTTTGTTGTGGTTTGAACTTCGGGGACGAAGTTCTTTTTAAAGAGGGAAGACTGTAATACTACAGTTTTATGAGTCTCTGGGTACTCTATCGAGTGGGCCTTACTCTGTCGAGTAAGGGTGTTTTGATTTACGAAAAAGTGTTCTGTCTGTAGGGTACTCGATCGAGTAGCATTGGCACTCGATCGAGTACGAGACTTACTCAATCGAGTAGGTCGGGTTACGGGTGTTAATTGACGGGTTTTGTTAATAAAGCGGATTAATATATTATAAGTTCGTCATCTTCCTAAACCACTTTTGCTAAAACCTAATTCACTGTTTAAGAGAGTTCTCAAGTACGTTGCTTTGTTATTCCGCTTTATTGACAAATCCCAGAGCTAGAGAGGTCGGATTTCGTTGTTCGTTGCATCATAGTAATCCTTGCGTCAAGGGTAAAATCCACGTACCATTTTTATAGCATTTGGTTGACTTTGTTTAAACCCTAATTTTGGGAATTGGGGGTTTTTATGATTTGTTGTGTTAGTAGTGATTGTATGATTATGTGAATAGGAGGAGGATTCGTAGAAGAACAATTTTGAGACAGCTGCTAGATCGTCTGCTGTTTGTGTTGCATTCCAGGTAGGGTTTTCCCTACTCAGTATTAGTTACATGATATGTGTGGTGATTGTGCTGTAGTTAGTGATTGTTGATAGATTCAGACGGCTGTTGATTTTGGTGTTATGGTTATTGTTTATCTGTCTGTGTTCTTCGGGGTGCGTCCCTCGCTGAGTGGTGTCACTTGCGGGAGTGGCTTCATGCCCATGATTCGCCTTCTGTGGAACCCGCCACAGAAGAGATGTGCACATTTATGGACTTGGGTTTATCGCTCGATGGAGATGAGCGGGGCTTAGATGGGAACGACTGTGGTCCCCCACTGGCGGTGTGGAGTACCTGTTACGATGGGTACTCTGGCAGGGCTACACACTTTAGTGTGTAGTCAGTTATGAGGAGATTGATTATGGAGTTGGGATTGAATGTGACGATTGAGCTGTTTGGTACTTGTTTTATTGTGATTTATGTTGTGTAATTAGTACTGACCGATTTACATGCAAACAACCTATGGCTCTGATACCACTTGTTAGGATTCAATAATCTCATTAATTTACATATTCATATATGAATTAATTTATTTAGTCATAAAATAAATGCTAGATCTTATGCATGCAAACTAAAACAAGATAAGAAAAGAAATCGTCTATCTTACTTATATGTTTCGGATATTAGGGCACCAACAAGATCTCCTTCTTGTTAATTCTTGAGCTACCTTATAATGGATGAACAAGGTTCAAATTAGAACCTCTCCCAAAAGCATATACCCAAGAAAATCCCTTAATAACTTATATTATTATGAACTAGTAATAATATATGTCTTACTTAAATTTGAACACAAAATAAATTTTGTTCTCTTGTATTTTTTTTTTCGGCCAAGAGAGGAAGATTTATGAGGTTTTTGTTTCTCTTAGTTTTTCACAAAAATGGTAGAGAGAATATATTTTCTTACACTAGAAAAATATAAGTTGAAGTAGTGAATGATGATAGAAAAACCATTGGCATTTTCTAGCTAGGAAAACCGGTGGGGAAGGGGTGAAAGAGCAAATGCATGAGCTTGTGTTCTTCTCAAGATCAACTAGGTTTGCATGGCTAAGACTATGGGTAATCATTGTGTTTTCCACTTAAAAATAATTAACACAATATCAACCGTAATCCCCTCCAATTTTCGGCACATATATAAAATGGGTGGTCCATTTTATTTTGTCATTTGTCAATTGTAACATATGTGACATGTTACTTGACATATGAAATTGTAATGTATTTTTAACATATTAAAAATCAAATACTCATAAAATATGTCATATACAAAATTGACTAGTAATTCGTAATTACTTGTACCAAAACGGTTTATCAATTATAAATCACAACGTCTTGTATTTATAATAAATTATTCATTCAATTTCAATTTCAATTGTTTCGTAAACAATAATTTTATCCAAGTAATAAAACAATTCGATTACTTAGACCGTATCTAATTTAATCGAATTACAATAAGACACGTTAACTTTACTCACAAAATAATCCGTCAATTTTAAGCAATTTAATTAACTCGTATCGATATACGATTAATTAAATAATCAATTAAGAGTATTTCCCTATAGGTATGACCTAAGGGGATCAACTAATCATAACCGTCGCACGACAGTAATGTCAAACTCTAGTCAGCCAATCATTACTGATATGTGTGGACCAGTTGACTGTAAAATATTACATCCCACAAGTATTCTTAAAATGAGATTTAAACATGTGATCATCATGATCGATAGTTGTGATCGCATTATTGTCGGAGGACACATATTCCCACAATCTCCCACTTGTCCTCGACAAGTGTGCGTCACCAATTCTCTTGTCCTATTACTATCTCCCACTCAATGCAAGGTGTCTTTCAGGTCGTACTTGCAAGTGATCATATCGGGAGTGGTTTCCTCGATCTGGAGAATAACTGATTGACCGGAATTATCTACCATAGATACCTTCCGAGCGTTGCCACGCATTTCCAGTTCATTACTCCTCGAGTGGCCCTGAGATATTGTTATAACCCTCACAAGGGGTGGACAATTCCTATCGCACTATTCCCTTCGACTAGCCACAACCATCATAACCTAAAGTATGCCCATTAGACCCCATTTACGAAGGTCGTAGTAACATAAATCAAAGTTAATCTGAAACTGTGCCACCTTAGGCGAACAGTCTTTAGTCAAAAGAATCGACTCATTAGAATACTATAGTAGCTCTCGCCACGACCAGGCTATATAAATTTGCCAGAACTCTATAAGCGGTCATTAGCCCGACAAAGTGTTCCTAACAGTCTGCCTATATGATCGACTAGTCATCTCACATGACTCCATGGCACTTGAACTTGCCATCAATCGCATCACACTCTAGTCACTTCGAGACGTCACCTCATGTAAATGACTATGGGCGAATACAATGCTAATCCGTGTTCACTTTAACGGGGTTCAGTTGTCTTTACAACCCGTTTGGATGTAACAAAGTATGAGGTGAGTTAATAATAACTCAAACGACAAATGTGGACATCACATTCGGGTAGTCAATACCATATTACCACCTTGTGATGCATATTGTAAGTGTGTAAACACTAGTCCTTTGCAACATGAGTTTAACACACCATGTGTCCATGTGTTCAAACTCTTGAATTGCATTTTCCTTTATTCTCATGTTTGTATCACATAGCATGAATCTTATCAAGTACATATCTAGTTTTCCAAACTAGGTTTAGGTTCTTTACTTTGAGAGAACTTTCTTGTTGTTTATCACATAACAAACGTATTATGGTGGACGACATAACTTGCACCAGTCAAGTGTTCTTCCACCTCATAATGTACCAGGTATATGTTTTATAGGATCTTGCAACAATTGTCAAGATGATTAGCTTAGCACTTCTCATAGGTCCTAGCAAATTTGAAAAATAGTAGTTCTGAGTAACTTCTTACTATAACCTAGTATCTTTTCAAACTTCTTATTTCTCTTTTTAGCTTAAATAGCTTAGGATTTTCATAAATCCTTACGCGTTTTCGAAGCTTCAATATGTGCAACTTCTTGTCACATAACAGAGTGTTCTGTCAAACACTAGAATAGCTCACTAGTTTTTCTCGAGAATTCATGACGATTCTTCTATGGCTTACCAATGACTCATCATGCTCTTAAGCATATGATTCATTATAGGACATGTGCATGATTATTCTAATGGCGGAAACATTAGTAATTTTTAATCATGTGATCAACCATTCTTAGGTTCAATGAATGACCATGACTGCTTATGGTAATTCCATTTTCATCGATATGAATAACCTACGTTTCTCGTTGATCTGATGTGCATATCTCAATGCCTATCCAACATCCCATGATGTGATTGGATTCATCTTAGTCCATTTTCATCCAGAATTGAAAACTCAAATACTTCTTTGTGAAAGATAGTACTAGCTCGTCATTCTCAATGAGTAATGATTTATAAATTTTACAAGATGATTGCTACCACTAAATTTCATGTCTTCACATGATAATTTCAAACTCCCACTCTATTCCACATGTTTCATATTTGACTACTCAATCGAAACATTTCAAGAATTGAAATACATTTTGCTTTGCCAAGTTATTAAGATAAAACCAAATATGTTCCCAACATATCTTTTCAAAAATACCTATTTTGAAGAGGTTTCAATCTTAAACTTATGGAAAGAGTTTTTACTCTCTAACTCATTCATTTTTATAATGATGCGTAGCAATGCCATTATTTAAAAGTGAAATCCCATTTAATACACGTCCTTCTCAAAATACCCGTTTCGGAAGGAGGTTTAACCATTTCATTTTCATAATGAGGTTAAGTAATGACACTAGCGTGGTTAACAATTAACTTAGCTCTTGTAGACATCAGCATATCTTTCTTTGCAACTTTTAATCATAAATCTCATTTATATTCAAGGATGTAACTTTGTTTCATTTAGGCTCTTAAGTAAATATAAATATTGAAACTCTTATTTATATGTAGGTCATAGACTAGCCAAATCTCTTGTTGACACTTTTCTTTAGTCATTTTCTTTCAAAACTTTCTTTTGGTCTCCTCGTGTAGTTATCTTAAGAACATATTCTTTTGATTACTTCACTTGGTCTCTTTGTCTTGTAGATATCATCTACTCAAGACCATAGATCTCATCTATTCAAGTATACTATCTATATTGGTATACAAATCATTCTTACTTTCTTAGATCTCATTTACTCAAGCATACAAATTATTCTTTGTATTCTTTGTGTCTTCATTTTTCTCCCACTCTATCTTTAGAATAAATACACTAGATATTCAAAGATAGCTTATGAGACACAAATAATGATTTTGAAGTAGAAGGAGGATTATCTCATAGATTGAATAATAGATTTTAGATTTGATGAGTGTACTCGGTAACCGACATTCTTTTAGGAGAGTTCATCAACTCAACATCACTTTATAATTGATCATACACAAGCCTCAAGCTTGTGGACATATAATGAATCCCATCATTATAATTGTCTATTGGATCACTTTAAGTAGATGATCATATGTTTTTATGTGCAAGCATGTAAAGACGAATTTTTAGAACAAACAAATACGATAAAAGGGGTGACTTGGGTTGCAAGCCAAGCCACCATAATCCAAAATACAACCATTGTTTAGAAAGGATCAACCATTTCAATGTCGAACACGGAAATCAAAATAGTTCTAAAATTCATAACATTAAAATAAAGACAATAATAAAAGCCAAGCTTCATTGGTAGCTACTCCTAGCTCCTTCATGATTTCTCAAGCTTGCTTCTCTTTTCCCTTGTCTTTGCTTGGAGGAGGCCCTATTTACAATAAAAAAAGGATACATTATCACAACTTTGTATCAAAATACCATAGTTGAATTAGAAACATAAAAGAAAGGATAGTCATTTACCTACTGGAGTGATCTTTCCAGCTTTGATGTCACCAAGATACTTGGAACAATTCCTCTTTCAATGTCCAACACCATTACAATAATGGCATTTATCAAGAGGACCCTTCTTGGTTTTGGAAGTGCTAGCTTCAAAAGTCTTAGCCTTGGTGGACATGGGAGCTTGTCTCTTACCCTTTTTTCCCATTCTTTTTGAACTTCCCCTTGCTCTTAGTGCTTATATTAAGCACATCCTTAGGTGGGTTAACATTTAGCCCCATGTCTCTTTCGGCTTGCACAAGCAACTTGTGCAACTCTTCAAGAGACACGTCCTTATCTTGCATATTGAAATTCACCCGGAATTGTACATATGATTTGGCTTTGGATAAGGAGTGAAGAATCCTATCAACAATGAGCTCCTTGGGGATTTCAACCTTTTGAATTTTCAATGTCTCGACTAGCTCCAACAATTTGAGCACGTGAGGGCTAACCTTTTGGCCCTCCTTGAAATCGAGATCAAAGAATGCTGAGGCCACCTCATATTGGACGATCCTTGGTGCTTGCGAGAACATTGTCACAAGTTTGGAATAGATTTCATAAGCGGTGCCCATTTTAAAGGCTCTCCTTTGGAGATCCGCCTCCATAGCAAAAATCAACACATTTTTCATAGCGGCGGACTATTTGTGGTAAGCCTCATATGCTTCCCTAGTGGCGGCACTCGACCTAGCATTAGGTTCGGGTGGAGAGGCCTCAATGAGGTAACGAAGCTTATCGTCACCTTGAGCGGCTAATTTGAGTTGGGCATCCCAATCGGAGAAATTTGACCCATTCTTTTCAAGTTTACAATGATCCATGAAGGATCGGAGCCATGAAACATTTGTGAGAGTGGTGGCGTTGGTGTTTGGTGCGGCCACTTGTCGTTTTCAAAATAATAATAATACTCGTAAATATTAATTTAAACAAGTTTTATTGCATTTATCTAGTGACCTCTACCCAACTTGATAAATGATTCCAAGACCCAAATTCATATTAACTTGGGCACGGTGTAGCCAATTCATCCCTTATCAATATAACTCGGTGGATTAACTCTTTAATCGATTCTACTTTTAGAACTCTTGGTCGATAAAATTACATTAATATCTTATCTATATTAATACAAAAGACAATACTCAATCCTCATCGCGCCACGTCATTAATGCAGTTTTTTTTTTTTTTTTTTGGAAATTCATGTTATGGTGGGACCCGTGAGTGTGCAATGTATTTATTTCTTCACATTTCCGTCTTTTCAAACATGCGATAAATTCCGTCTTACAACAAATTCTATGAAATAATATTATGAAAAAATTCTATGAATTAATATTATGAAATATTTTTATATATTCCGTGTAAATAAAATTAATAACATATACGCATAATGAATTACAAATGCGAGTAAATGAAATTGAATTACATAACTTTTAAAACAAAATTACATAATAATAAAATTACATGATTTCAAGAAGGAATACCATTTATATACGGGATCGAACATAAAACGCAAATGAATTACATACATATGTTAAAGTTGATTATATTAGATTATATTTCTTTTATCCGGATGTAAAGTTTTTTATGTATGCAATTTTTATTTACAAGAGTAGATTACGTTATTCCTTATAAACCAGTGTATGTGAACACGTGTTTGTAACAAATTTAAACATAAATTATGTAGATCGTAGATTTAGACCAACTAGATAAGTACAATAGAAATGCAAAAACAAATATACATCCAAAAACATTAATACTGGCCCAAATACATACCCGTGCAATTTTGCACGGGTTTAAAACTAGTTTATCTTTAGCCCAAAACACATCCGGCAATGGTCGAGAATACTTTTGTTGAGTTCAACCCAAATTTCGAATAAATGTGTCCATGATCCAAATCCACATTAACTTGGGCACGGTGTTGCCGATTCATCCCTTATCAATATGAATTCGGTGGGTAGACATTTATCACTCACTTCCCCTACGTAACAAGGTTTGTACCCCGGTGTGGCCGAGCGCACTCCCTCACGAAATAGGTTTTCATGGTTTCTACTTTTTGGTAAGGCTAAGTCTCAATTGTTTATTTTAGCGAGAGGTCATGTCAATTTATTATCTATCACGTTTTAAGTGAACTAAAGCGGTGAACTACGATAATTTTAACTGACACGGTCAATAAACTCGATTTAAAATGCATGTTTAGTTATTGCGATTTAGCGATGCATGCAACATATAAATAAAATGCAAAGCATAAAAAATAAAATCCTAGTATGGCCTTCCTAAAATAGTAAATCTAATAAACTATTACAAATTCTGAAACCAACTCCTTTGGTACCTTGAACTTCGGTCTTAGCACGCACTTCAAGGCAATACTTTCTTTGATGGATCGTCTTCTCGAATGGCACCGTTTTCAAGGAATTCCGGAATAATTAAATTACAAAATGAATTACATAATTTCCTATTATACATTTGTAATAAAATAAAAATAAATCTATTAAATTACAAAACGGTGATATGAGATCATAATAATTACAACTGAATCGATATTCCCATACATTTCGGGTAATACCAATTAAAACTAAGGCCATACTAAGTAAAATTACATAATTCAAAAATTATATAAAATTACATAAAATTAAAATATGACAATCATAAATAAAATGCAGCATTATAATATGTATGAACATGCTTAATTTTATACTAAATCGCCTTTAAAGAGCCAATATCGTATATTTATCGGTTTTTATGGATTTGCGTGATTATAACTTGTTAAAATCACAATAATTACATAAATTCATATTTATGTACAAGTTAATTACCCTAACCATCTTAGGACTCAAAAATTAGTCTCCACTAACATTTTGACAATAATTAAACTTGATTTCTCAATATTGTTCATAAATGGACCCAAAAATACAAAGTTATGCTCTAAACTTCAAATTAAATTATAAAAATTTCAAATAATTTCGAAATTTGAAATTTAAACTCATGAACATTCTGGAAAAATACCATGACACTCATAATGTTCAAAACATAGGTTAAAAATTTCGAAAATTTATCACGAAAAACAATGTTGCGGTTTATCGGTTTTAACAATTACGACCATAAAAATATGAGAAAAATATTTTCATCAAATTTTCACTTTTAGATCTGAAATATATGATAAATGCAATATGTGACGTTTTTCCTTTAGTCATGAAGTATGTTTTAGCATTATTACTAATTATAGTCACTATTTATGTGATTTTTCATCAAAAATTGATAAATCATGCAAAAAGACTTCATTATAGCCAAATATTTTACATACATCTTTTAAAATTGCATGTGACAATATACTAAATTTCCATGACCATATTCGAAATATAACTCATATTAACCTATTTACCCATTTAAATACGATTTTAACTTTAAAAATCCATATTTCGAGCAAACCAACTTATTTTAACATGAAAATTTACAGGCCATCAGTAGATAATATATGTGAAAACATATCTAAAAACCACTGAAAAATTCAAAGTTTAGCTATTTTTCGTCCAAAAATGACATTTTTATCATAAAAATCACATTTTAATGCCAATATTATATAAAATGAACAATAAAATCCATAAATAAACCAAAATGTCCTAAAAATCACTTAGGACCAGAAACTTTTAACATGCAAAGTTATTTTTAGGTTTATTTTCATAAATCCAAATTAATTAGTTTTGTATGTTAATCTTATAACCTGGAAAAACTATAAACCGATTTACATGCAAACAACCTATGGCTCTGATACCACTTGTTAGGATTCAATAATCTCATTAATTTACATATTCATATATAAATTAATTTATTTAGTCATAAAATAAATGCTAGATCTTATGCATGCAAACTAAAACAAGATAAGAGAAGAAATCGTCTATCTTACTTATATGTTTTGGATATTAGGTCACCAACAAGATCTCCTTCTTGTTAGTTCTTGAGCTTCCTTATAATGGATGAACAAGGTTCAAATTAGAACCTCTCCCAAAAGCATATACCCAAGGAAATCCCTTAATAACTTATATTATTATGAACTAGTAATAATATATGTCTTACTTAAATTTGAACACAAAATAAATTTTGTTCTCTTGTATTTTTTTTTTCGGCCAAGAGAGGAAGATTTATGAGGTTTTTTTTTCTCTAAGTTTTTCACAAAAATGGTAGAGATAATATATTTTCTCACTAGAAAAATATAAGTTGAAGTAGTGAATGATGATAGAAAAACCATTGGCATTTTCTAGCTAGGAAAACCGGTGTGGAGGGGGAGAAAGAGCCAATGCATAAGCTTGTGTTCTTCTCAAGATCAACTAGGTTTGCATGGCTAAGACTATGGGTAATCATTGTGTTTTCCACTTAAAAATAATTAACACAATATCAACCATAATCCCCTCCAATTTTCGGCACATATATAAAATGGGAGGTCCATTTTATTTTGTCATTTGTCAATTGTAACATATGTGACATCTTACTTGACATATGAAATTGTAATGTATTTTTAACATATTAAAAATCAACATACTCATAAAATATGTCATATACAAAATTGACTAGTAATTCGTAATTACTTGTACCAAAACGGTTTATCAATTATAAATCACAACATCTTGTATTTATAATAAATTATTCATTCAATTTCAATTTCAATTTTTTCGCAAACAATAATTTTATCCAAGCAATAAAACAATTCGATTACTTAGACCGTATCTAATTTAATCGAATTACAATAAGACACGTTAACTTTACTCAGAAAATCATCAGTCAATTTTAAGCAATTTAATTAACTCGTATCGGCATACCTTAATTAAATAATCAATTAAGAGTATTTCCCTATAGGTATGACCTAAGGGGATCAACTGATCACCATCGTCGCACGACAGTAATGTCAAACTCTAGTCAGCCAATCATTACCGATATGTGTGAACCAGTTGACTGTAAAATATTACATCCCACATGTATTCTTAAAATGAGATTTAAACATGTGATCATCATGATCGACAGTTGTGATCGCATTATTGTCGGAGGACACATATTCCAACATGACCCCGTCTTTGTTTTGTAAAACTGTGGTGATCCATTCGGGGATGGTGAGCAGTTGTTGAGCAGGTTTGATTAGAGGAATTTGGGGCTAGCTGGGATGAGTCACCACGAGCTGATTAGAGTCTTCCGCTTTTGTATTTTAGTAGTTTGATACTTTTGGTTTTTGAGAACATGTACCGTATTTTTATCAGTTTGGTTTTGGAATTGTAATCACTTAAACTTTATTACTATTTAAATTATGTTTTGTTATTGTCATTTGATTATCATTGCCTCGGAAAACCGAGATGGTGACGTTCTTATACCTGAGTGGTCCTGGTAAGGCACTCGGAGAATGGGCGTGTCGCACCATCTCCTCAATAAGATGCCACCCTTGACTATCCTTTACATTCTTCTGAAATCTCCCTTTGGCTTCATTATCAAGAACAGTCCTCTGGTCCGGATACAACCCATTGTAGAATTGGGTACATAAGAACCAGCGCTTGAAACCATGATGGGGCACAGAACGGACGAGGTTCTTGAACCTAGTCCAAGCCTCGTTCAGGTCTCCAGTAGGTAGTTGCTCAAATGCACTAATTTGAGCTCTCAACGCATTAGTGCGGTGTTGTGGGAAATATCGCCTGTAAAAGGCCAAGGCAAGAGAATTCCAGTCGGTTACACCGGTAGCTTCCCTGTCTAAATCTCTCAACCATTCCCGCGCATCATCCGTCAAAGAAAAGGGAAAAAGGACTCCCTTCACTCTGTCTTGTGTCACCCCAGCAGCAAGAGGAATGGTGGAACAGTATTCTGTAAATAATTCTATATGCTTGCACGGATCTTCTCCAGGTACCCCTCTGAAGAGATTTCTCTCGACCGGTTGTATGTAAGATGGGTGGATTCGAAAGGTTCCCGAGTCAGTAGTGGGTAATAGGAAACCTTTTGGAAGGGAATCCACCGTCGGCTCTGAATGGATGGCTATATTCGGCATCCTAGAAGATAGAATTTACAGTGAAGCAGGTACGATAATGTTCTCTTCTAGAACAGATATCCTGCAAAACTAATCAAGAACCTGCAAAAATATGAGTCGGTCTCAAGGAATAAATTCCTTGAGATGAGAGACAAACTTAATAAAAGCAACAAAATTATGCCACCTCCCCGGCAACGACGCCAAAATTTGATACCGTCGTCAGGTACCAAAAATAAAAACTAGATACAACTACCAGAAGTTAGCAGCAAGTAGGGTCGATCTCCACAGGGAGATGGGAAAATGTCAGCTTAATTAAGTCCGTCTAGGTAATAACTCTTGGGGGTTTTAATTGTTGTTCTAATCTAATGAGATCAAGAAAGAGAGAAAAGGCAAAGGAATAAAGGTTAAGCAAATAGAGAGAAAATAGCTAAGACAGTCGGTTCACCATGATTCTTTGGTCAGGTAATCTAAGTCTCAGGTCAATGCAAATATGGTCTATGGGGCAGTGAATATCTCCTTCCGGTCTCAATTCACCCTAAAGCACAAATAGTTTAGCTTCCGCCCTCACTACGTGCCCTAATGTTCGCTACAAGTGTCACCCTTTCCAATCTTCTGATCTAGGTCAAGGTTTACTGCGATTTAATGACTAATTGCGTCGACTCAATTAGACAGAAACATTTGAATATAGCGATTAACAACATGAACCAAACTAGCATTAGACCTAATACTTCAAATTACAATTCCTTAATAATCATGGTTCCCCTATGTCCTAGCAAGGGAAATTAGTTATGCATAATCATTGAATTAGAAATAATAATACGCAAGCAAGAGAAATTAAACATCATAACAATGCAATGAAGAGATTGAATAAAAGCAATTGTAAATAAAGGAGGAGAATAAATAAAGAGTAATAAAGGAATTAAGATTAAGAAATAAAGGAGAGTAATGATACCGATTACAAGATTCAAATCCAAGCAATAGTTCTAGAGTAGAGTATGAGAGAGTAGAGAGGAAGAGAGAAGAGATAGTCTCGTAGTCTAAGAGACGATGAAGAAGTAGTAACTCGCAGTACTTAACCTAATATAATCCTAATTACAAAGCCCAACACGGAATAAGGCAAAAAACACGATTACAAGGTGAAACCTCTCGATCGAGTGGAATGAAACCACTCGATCGAGGACATAACTGGCAATTCCTCTCGATCGAACATAATTGGGGTTTGATCGAGGACTTCTTATATCAGCCACCTCGATCAAGTATCAAAACAACTCGATCGAGTTAATCTTCAAAGGATAAAGCATTCGATCGACTAATAAGTGGTCGATCAAGCTATATTAGCACGTAAGACTCCTTGACACCTTCCGAGGTCAGCTCACGCGTCTTTTAAGTGATAGATTCCAAGCTCCACTTCCTTATTCGCCACAAATGCATGCAAACGAGACAAGTTTAGGCTCGATTTATCTTCTTTCTGGTCCGTACATGCAATTTACACAAGACAAACCAAAGTAGACTATTCGGGGGTATTTGTAGCTAGATGCTGCATAGATAGTACAGAAATGCGTGTAAAAAAGAGGTAAAAACCTTATACAAAATACACGCATCAGGGAGGATGAAAGGGTTCGGGTGGTTGTAAGGTTGGTATTGGAAGGGGTATGGTGGGATCACAACTTTTTCATTGTCATTTGCTTGGGTTTCTTGTTGTGGAGGTGGAGTAAGAGGTTGGTCTCGGTTAGCCCGGTTCACATTTGTCGGGATGAGGTAAGACGGGACTTGAGAGAGGGGTCCTCTTCTAGGTGAAATTCTTGTCAATCCTTCCATGGGAAGGTAAATAGAGGTGCTCCCTTTGATGATCCATTTTATCCTTTTTTCAAAGCCCTCAAGGGCTATCCAATGATGTTATTGTAGGAGTAACATTTCATTGATCCTTGTTTTTCCGAGAAGACGGGTGTAGGCATTGTTGTGATTGAAGTTGGGGTTAAAGTGTTTTGCAAGCTTGGTTACTAACCCTCCATTAACAATATGTATCTTGCCATCATCGTCCCCATTTCTAAACTTGGCCCATTTCTCAAGGAGTACTAGGGGTGCATTAAAGTGGTAACCACTCCGCCCTTGTATTTTGAGATAAGATTCCATGAAAACAAGGTCGAGTTCGTTGACGACCGTGGGATCGCGGCGGGCTAGAAGTGTGCCCATTAGAAACCGGTAAGTGTGTCGAATGATGGGGTATTAGATGTATGAGGCCGAGCATTCTTTGATGTAAGTAAAGTCGCGACCGGTTAAAGCTCGCCAAAGAGGTGCTATAGAGTAGTTTCGGGGTCTAGATGTTCTGGTAGGCGAAACATCGAGACCTGGCACACTAGCAAATTCTACCAATGTCATCATCCGGGTTTCATTTTCAAGATGAAATTGCACACAAATTGTATTGTTTAAAGTGGAGATCTTTATGAAGCTCAAAAACTCAAGAACCAAAGGCCTATAGGTGAGCTCGTGCATATTGAACATATAAGAAAGACAAAATAGCTCGAATAGTGCCTCTGTTTGATCGTAGATGCCAAGTTTTCTCAAGGTGTCATGACAAACAAATTTAGTGGGTAGAATGTTCTTACCGAGTAAACGATGAAAGAAAAGCCTTTGGACATCGTTAACAAATTCAATGTTTGAGAATTCATTGAGTCTTGAGAGATCTACAACTTCTTCATTTTCCCTTCTTAGAGTGTTGAGGTGGGAAGTTGAGGAACTTCCAACCACTCTTCTAGCCCTCTTCCTTTCTCTAGGTAAGGATCTTGTTGGTCTCATCTTGAAATAGATCTTTGAATTTGATTTGTTGATGAGAATGTTCTTTGTAATTTGGGGTCCTTTTTGAAAACCTTAGGTTTTGGGGGTTTTTGAATTAGAGAGATAAGTGGATGCTTTTGATGTGTTGTGGGTTATATGTGAGAGGGTTTTATGTTATATAGAGGAAGGAAGGATGAGGTGTCATGAAATTTGTGGTGGGGAAGTGTTTTAATTGTCGAGAAAATAGAAGAGTAGGACGGCAGGGGACGGGCGGATCGAGCACGGGACGCTCAAATCATAGCTTCTGGAGACGGGCGGATTCTTTTGAGGACGCTCGGATTCAAGGTCAGGGAGAAATCCTAGATTTTAATAGAACCAGGACGAGCGGATCTTCACTGAGATGAGCGTCTTGCTTGAGACGAGCGTCTTATCCAGCGGACGCTCAGATACATAGTCAGTGCCGTTTCTCCAACTTCCAGGTACCCCAAGACGAGCGGATAATATCCAAGACGCTCGGATACTTGCCTAGACGAGTGGATTCCTACTGAGACGCTCGGGTTGCCTGGAATCTCTTCCTTTTTCATCCTTTTCTTTCTCAATTGGTGAAAGTTCTTCCCCACACTTAAATCCTTCCTTCATCAAAAAGGGTTAGTGACCCTCCCTCACTTACTCTTATGGCAAGAATCATGCTTATGATGAAAATGCAATAAATTTAAAAATACAAGTAAGAAGAGTTAGAATATTTACAAATGGTGGTTTGGAGAGGACTCCACCAAACTCTCTCTTTGATGGTCTTCTCATGGAGGGGGAGGTCCGAGGTAGGTGACCTCGACCTCTCCAATGAATGCGCCTTCGTAATATGGTTTCAACCTTTGGCCATTGACTTTAAATTTGCTCCCATCTTCCGACCTTATCTCGAAGTCTCCATATTTTCCTACCTCGGTGATCACATAGGGACCCATCCATCTAGAGTTCAACTTCTCGGGAAAGAGTCGGTATCGGGAGTTAAATAGAAGGACTTTGTCTTCCTTGTGCAAGGCCTTTTGCTTGATTCTCTTGTCATGAAGCAACTTTGCCCTTTCTTTGTAGATTTTGGCATTTTGTGGACAGCGGGGGCCCACGGGGGCGCTTGGGAGAGAAGAGAAACAAGCGTTTGCATTTTGTATGGAGTCGCCACCAATTTTTATGGGAAATTGGAACCGTTCAAATACCTCGTGTCATGTCTAGACACAAAGTAAAGACATGAACACTAAGCAATCGTTACCCTTAGAATTCTATGTCTAGAATGACTCTCGTGGATGCCAATGAACACGGGTGTTTACAGATATCTGGAGTAAGGGGTGAGGGTACGTATTAGGAAGCTCTTTTGATCGAACACCTAATCCCGCCCGCCTCGATAGCGGCCTCTACTAATGATTAGGGAAGTTATTCGTACTTGATATATCGTCGATTATATGCATGCAATGCAACATCCAAGTTTTAATCCTAACATGTGAAGATTAGACTAAGTCGGTTGACACATAGTTTAGCATACAATTGGGTCGAAGTAGGATTTAATGTTCAATTACATGTTCAATTGACGGCCTCATACTTGCGATTGTTCTCCTTATAAATGTCATCCCCCTTAAGGTACATCAATTGCTCCTCTAAGTATTGGAGTCTTTTCTCAGCTACAGTCATCCCCATGAGAGGATTTTCATCCTTGGATTCATTATCAGAGCCACCTAGTACTTCATTTTCATGAGGAGGCAACCTTCCCTCTACGGCATAGATACGGCCTTCGATGAGCTCAAGGCGGTCATAAACTTGGTCTTGGGTAACTTGCATTTGGGCTAGCGCGGCTAGGATTCGATCATTACCATCTTGAAGTTGGTGGAGGTTTGTTTCGCTGGATCCGGGCATCTTGAAAACTGGATAAGAGATCGGCGATGAATCAAAACACGATCGACCATTCTAACACACTTGCTAAAAGAAGAAATGTTTTTACTCGTGAAGTGGGTGTGCGCCACTTGTGTTGAGCGAGCTTTGAAGAGAGACGAGGTTTTTGAAAATGTGTGTCCTAGTCAACTATAGTGTAGTTGTTGGAGTGGACTCGAGGTGAGGTTTTGAAATGGGCTTGTGGCCCGAATTTTGACACGACAAACGGACAGAGTTTTGACTGGATTTTGCGCTAATTGAAGGCCTATTTCGAAATTTTGGTTAGAAAAAAGGGTTTTGATTTTTTTGAAAAATCGTCATGATTTTGTTTAGAAATGGTGATCACGTAAGGTACAAACATTTATACAAGCATTATAACGGGATGCTGAGTGCATTTAAAAAGGTTTTGGTTTAAAGGGTGGGTTGCCATACCGAACCATCAAACCCGAAGTCTGTGGAGAGGCTCGTACCAAACAAGAGTAAGGCCGATTCCTAGTCCATTTCCTCAAGTAGTGAAGGCCCTTGATACAAAGAAGAGTAAGCATCATGATATGGATGACGTCAATCGCTATCCATCCTTAGGCCCAAATAAGAATTAGGACCGTTTAGACGGGACGATTGGTCGAATGGGTTGGGTTGGGCCTAGGAAGGCTGAATAAAACGGTCTAGGAAGACCGAGTTATGAAAACCGACAATTGTCTTGTACAAACTATTCCCTAACCTTGTTCAAGTTTCACCCTTGCTACACGTAAGTGTATTATCCCCAGCGGAGTCGCCAAACTGTGGACAGCGGGGGCCCACGGGGGCGCTTGGGAGAGAAGAGAAACAAGCGTTTGCATTTTGTATGGAGTCGCCACCAATTTTTATGGGAAATTGGAACCGTTCGAATACCTCGTGTCATGTCTAGACACAAAGTAAAGACATGAACACTAAGCAATCGTTACCCTTAGCATTCTATGTCTAGAATGACTCTCGTGGATGCCAATGAACACGGGTGTTCACAGATATCTGGAGTAAGGGGTGAGGGTACGTATTAGGAAGCTCTTTTGATCGAACACGTAATCCCGCCCGCCTCGATAGCGGCCTCTACTAATGATTAGGGAAGTTATTCGTACTCGATATATCGTTGGTTATATGCATGCAATGCAACATCCAAGTTTTAATCCTAGCATGTGAGAATTAGGCTAAGTCGGTTGACACATAATTTAGCATACAATTAATGTCGAAGTTGGGATTTAATGCTCAATTACATGTGAAAACATACAAATGATACAAGAAATAAAGATAAATACAAATTACAATAATGAAAATTACAATAATTACAACGGATTAGGCGATTTATGTCGAAAATACCTTTAAAACGAATAATTTGAGAAAAAGAATAAAAGAATAAACGAGCAAAACAGAAAGTGATAATACGAATAATAGTTAATTATACGTAAGCTAAATAACTAAGTCAAAGCAACAACGGAGTTCAGAGGCAGAAATCAACCAGGAACAGGCGCAGCAGAGCCGCGTCCTTTGGAATAGGCGCAGCAGACGCTGCGTCTGTTCCTGACCTGAATTCTGGCTGTGAAGCCGGAATTGCGTGTTGTTAATACTCGTTGGTGAATTTAACAGTGGATTTAAATTATTTACTTGGATGAAAGTGATTAGTAGGTTATTTAACATATGAATGAGTCATGAAAACAGTAAAACATGGATGAGACGGAATTAAGACGGATTAATTACAGGAGTGAACGATATTAACAAACTAAACAAATTAATTGGACTAAACTAAACATGATGAATTAATGAATAACATGTGATGATGAACAGATACAAATATACCAACGATGAATTCCAGAAACTCAATATGAACAAATCGAATTTCTACAACCCGGATTGAATTTAATGACGAAAACCCGCAAATATGAGATTATAAGGGATTTAAGTCGGATTTATGACGAATTATACGTGTTAAAGATGATGAACAATATACATATGAGATTATCATGCTATTATAACAAAGAATTAACAAACAAACGAAACAAAGATGAATAAAACAAGACGAATTACAGAGGACGAAGGAAGAAGAAAGGACGCAGGAATTGCGGCAACCTCACGAAGAGGCGCAGCAGGAACTACGCTCCTTCGAAGAGGCGCAGCAGTTGCTGCGTCCTTTCTCGACGTCTGTCTACTGGAAATTCGTAAAAAAAAGGTTTTGAACGTGATTTTAGAAATCGGTTTTAATTGGTATTTTCGACATAAACCTTACAATTGTGATACAATAATTACAATACAATAAATAAAAGAGAGATTATACACCCTCTGACTTACATGTTGACGAAACGAGAAGGACTAAGATATCGATTAGTGATGCTCGACGCGAATGCAAAGAAAGTGCCCTCGTAAGAGGATTGATTAAGTTGATTGATGTGGAGTTGGTCAAATTGGTTGGTCATGCAAACGAGGCTGGTACTCAGAAGGATCCGAGCTTACGTGGTCGAATGTTCAAGCACGTAGACGCCAAAAAGTAAGAACAAAGGTCTAGAATGCAAAGGGAGAAGAGAAGGGCGGACACTCGCGTGAGAAATATGAGGAGTGAAGGCTCCTATTTATACTAATCACGTGAAGGAATTAGGGTTTCGGAGACTCTTTGGAAGTGAATCTCGGAAAGATATGAAAAAGATACAAAAATTACGCAGAAAAGGACCTGGGAAGAGGCGCAGCAGCCACTGCGTGTCTTGGAAGAGGCGCAGCATCTGCTGCGTCTGTTCTCAAGTGGTTTCCTCCTGCGGAAGAAAGATTTCCGTGTTTAAGTTATGGTAGGACGGAATAATTCGGTTTTCCTTAATATCTTATGTGAATATTACGGGGAATTGTTTACTAAAAGATAAAGATTGTGAAATATGGAATTGAAATATCCGGAACATTCCAGAACATTCTGACTCGGGATTTAACGGTTATCAGAAAATAAAGACGGTTTTAGGCCCGGACTCCAAATGTACTCTAATTACCGTCAAAATGACCGTATCGGCACGTAGATGACAACTAAGAGGTAGACATTAATATTTGAGCAATCACTTGACGATAATCTTACGAATTGTCACAAATCGTCCCGCGTATCAAACATGCGGCCCAATCATCACCGGGTTGTTTGCGAGAGGTGCAGAAATGATGTATCTACAGAGCCCCCACTTTGACTGAGGCTTGGATAAGGCGAAATTCAAAGTATAGCCATCAGGTCAATCGAGGATTACAACCTGACGACTATGGCGAGGCGAGGCGGCTGAAGGGGTCTGAGCCAAGAACCTGTCGTCGGGAACATTTTAGAGTCTGTCGACTATCGGGGAGGGTCGTTTAAAGTCCATTAGACTACGTAAGGAAGCTCGCCAGCCATAAGAAGAGACCATACCTGAGATACCCCTGGGTGAAACGGAACTGAAGACGCTTCGGCAAAACTCTTTGGTCTGAAGATAACTTGGTGTCTGAAGGCATTAGGGGGTCACAATGATCCTGAAGGAATCTCTTAATACTTCTGAAGGTTAACTCTGAAGGATATCTCTCACTGAAGGATAACTCTCTCTAAAGGGAAGGCTGAAGGATAATTCTCTCTAAAGGGAAGGTTGAAGGATAATTTTGAAGGGATGAACTGGGTTTATGAACCTAAGGAAGGGGCTCTGGTTTGGGAACTTCTGGAGCACGACACTTTTGCCGAACTCCGTGGGGAAACACGAAATATTGTGAGTAGCAGGACACAGGCGGGAACTGCTGAGAGAAAACTGCTTGGGTAGTCTTCGAGAAATAATTGCGAGTAGCAGGACACAGGCGGGAACTGCTGAAAGAAATCCGCTTAGGTAGATGTTAATCTTCATGTCTTGAGAGGGATAGTACGTCCGCTTACTCTCGCTGGAGACATTATTGGGAATTATTCTTCATGTCATGAGAGGGAAAGTGTATCCGCTTACTCTCGTCGGGAAACATAATGAAGGCGTGTCGAATCCTGTTGTGACAAGCAAAAGGTCTTGGGAGAAATAAATAATATGCAACAGTCTGCTGCTGGCTTGGAAATGCGGGCCGGAATGAAAGAAAATCGTCAAACGGACCAAAAGGATAAAATAGCATCGGGGAAGAGGCGCACCAAAGATGGGCCCACAAATAACGAACTCATAACGAATTTTTGAAAATCCGTATGGAGGGAAAACAAGGAAGAGGCGCAGCAAGAGCCGCGTCTCTTGGAAGAGGCGCAGCGCCTGCTGCGTCTATTCCCCAAAGTGTTATTTCTGCGTAAAAACGCGATAATCAGAGGCATGTTCATTATTTCGAAACACAAATTACACAATTTCTCTCTCAAATCTTCACCATTTCCGCCAAGGTTTGATCCAAAAGCTTGCATTAATCATGAATAATCGAGGTATGTGTCTCATTCTTGCATTAATCGTCTATATTTGCTCAATTTTGAGTCGAAAAAATTAGGGTTTATGACCCAATTGATCGAAAATTTGGGGCTTTTCCCCCAAATGCATTTGCCTTGTCAAATTGACATTAGAAATGGATAATAGGTAATATTAGGAACATAACCATGTATTTGCCTTGAATTTTCGTTGAGTTTTGAGCCTTTGAATGAAATTTGAGACGGTTTCACAGCTAAACCGTAAATTGCTTCGAAAATAGCCTTAGGATTGCCCATTTGCGATGAAACTTGATATTTGGGATCCTTGAACGATTGGTAAACTTTTTACCATCTCGGAATTTTGGTTTGTGATGGCTTTTTCAGGACACTTTTCTAAGGCACAATCGCTGTTATAACGAAATGCTGCCGAAATATCGGCTTGGACCCGGAACTAGGCTTCACATTAGGCTTGACTTGACCCAAGTTGCCATATGAGTGATCGGGTTGGTGAGAATATGGCCAAGGATGGCGAGAAAAGAGCGATTTCAGGGCTTTGATGGCTCGAAAATCCCTTAACCAAGGCTTGTCGTCACGTGACGCGGCCTAAATTTGCTTTAATGTTGCAGGTGATGAGGCTTCTACTTCTGGGAGAGCTCCCATGGAGATAGATGTTGCTACTATCGAGGAGGCTTTAGAGCAGGCCTTCACCGCTGCGGTGATGGCTGCTGGGGACGAGGTCCATGAGGAGGAGGCTGTCGAGGAGGAGGAGGAGGCCCCGAGACGGGCCAACGTTGGGCGAGGAGGTCGTCAGCTGAGAGGAGCTCCTGCGTGGGCTGAGACCTGGGAGAGTAGGCACTTGCTGTGGGCTGCAGAGGGTCACCTGTCCTACAGGACGGTGAAGAGCTTGGTAAATAGGAATTCACTACTCATTACTCCTCCTCTTTCATTCATTTGTTCAAATTTCTTTCAAATTTTATTCAAAGCTAAAGATAGCTTTTGTTTCAAATCACAATAGAAGGCCAAGAACATCAGGTCATTCTGGGGCTACATGACAGCGATAGAGCACTACGAGCGGCTGTCGGCGGAGGAGCGGGCCATGATCGAGCGTGGAGCGTTCGGTCCCTTGGTGCAGGCCTTGAGGGATATCGCGAAGAGGAGGCTGCGGGCTAACCTTAGCCTGGTCCGCGCTTTCTTGGACCGATTCTGGGATACGACTTCCACGTTTCACATGCCTTTCGGTGAGGTGGGAGTCACTCTGGAGGACTACGGCATGATTTCTGGTCTGCCGTGTGGGTCTGAGGAGGTGGAGTGGCCAGAGACTGCGATGAGGGTGGACTCGGCCGAGGCGAGGAGGTTGATCGGCTGGAACCTGTCGTCGAAGGCTGTCACAGTGCCGGGTTTGATACCCAGCTCCTATGTTCGAGACTACTTTGCGGGAAAGATGCCGGCGCTGGTGACGATTGATGGGAGGGAGATGGCTCCTCCTCCCTGTACAGCTGAGCAGAGGGCTCGTTTGTGGCTCTGGTGGTTTCTGTCTTCGATTTACCTCGGAGACAAGGGCGAGAGGGTGTCGACGAAGCTTCTTCCCTTCCTTTCTGACCTGAGTTCCCTAGGGCATTGAGACTGGGTCACTGCTGGCTTTGCGGTCCTCATCCGCTTCATGAGGGCCATGGTTCGTCCGGAGTTGATGGAAAAGGGGACTTCTCCTGGCGCTGTCGGGCCTGGACTACTGCTGGAGGTATGAACCTTCATTTGGACTAAAATGAATTCCTTTCCTTATCAAATCACGAAAGATCGTTATTGATTATCTTGCTTTACAGGCGTGGGTGTACTCCTACTTCCCGGGCCTCGCGCCCAAGAGGACGGAGCCGCTGGAGAAGGCCTATCCCGTGGTGAGGGATTGGGTGATGTGCAGGACGAAGAGCAAGCGTTCTTCTCACAGTGTCTACCGGCGGGATGTGAACGCTCTTCAGCTGGACAGCGTAAGTATCTCACATTAATTTGTTTCTTCATTGCTTTTAAATTGATCATAGGAATGATCCTTGTTTATCTTGTCACAGTGGGTGCCCAGACCTTGGGCGGAGTACGCTGGAGCGCCTCCTTTCGTGGCTGAGGTCCTTCGACCCAGGAGCTCGGGCCGACTGCTGTTGAGGACGTCGATGGGTCCTGTGTGGTACTTGGACGAGCGCCTGGCTCGTCAGTGCTCTCGGGACGTGTTGACGGTCCCCGTCGATCCTCCCAGGACGATGTTCAGGGAGCCTTCTGAGGCTGAGAGGGAGGCGGACTTGGCTGGAGCCAGTGGTGACGCCCTCCTTCTTTCTGGCGAGGACTACTCGGCGTTCCTCTACGGGAGGTTGGCGTCCTGGCCGGTAGTGGTGAGCATCTTTTACTCTTCCTCTTGACTTGATTTTGAGAATTATGATGAAAGATCATCGATTAATGAGAACCATTTGTCTTTGCAGGAGGTCGAGGCGGCGGGCATCGAGCCCCCAGAGTACCCCGAGACCCTCGAGTACACTGACGCGACCGGGAGGACGACGATCTCCGAGCTGCGTGACTTTGACGTAGCTGTGACGGATGCTGGCCTGGGCGACTGGCAGCATCTGATTCGGAGGGTAAACCCTCTAACTTTGCGTAAATTTTGTGTAGGAACACATTTGATTGAGCTTGTTCAATTGTTGAGAATTTCTTTTTGAAAATGCAGGTCGCGCCGTCTCGGTTTGTGGCATTGTGGAGGGTGGCTAACCGGCTGCGAGCTACTGCCGTCGAGGCACTTGTCGGCGGTCGGGGTCGTCAGGTATGAACCTTATGCCTATTCCATTTTTGAATTTTGATTTTCCATCTTTGCTTGAAACGATTGACATGAGCCAATTTTGTTGTTTACAGGGTGACCGCGAGATGGAGCGAGAGCTGACCCAGTCTCGAGAAGAGACAGCTCGCTTGTTGAGGGAGCTCGAGGTTCGGGACGCCGAGATTGCCGTTCTTGCGGCAAGAGTTGCGGAGCTGGAGGGCGACCAGCAGTAGTTTTGTGTAGCTTTTTTTTGTTTGTTGGCTGTATTTTGCACAGTTGTACATTTGGACCATCATTTTGAACATTTTTGGACTTTGTTTGGGGCTCGAGCCCCCAGTTTGTTGTACATTTCCTTTGTTTGGTGTATATACGACGGCCTGAGTGCCTTTGCTGCTGGGTTGTGTTGCTTGTATCTGCAGATTAGTTTCGAACAGGTTTGGTAGATGACGGTTTACGCCGTCATGTTGCCGAAATTTACATAGAAATCACGCAAAACATATATTTGTATATACATATGGCCTTAATTAGCGCAAAACGAATGACTCAAAAGAATGCAAAAAATGCAAAAAAATTGCCGGAAATGACCGGACGGTAGGGAGGGTTACCCCTAAAAAAAGAAAAAAATAGAGATCTATAAGTTAGAAATGTAGAAATGAAATTAAGAAACTGAAATTAATATATACATGTTGAAATTCGGTAAGTTGCGAATTATTTTCTAAAATAAATGAATTAAGTGAGAAATGTAAAACTAAAAATGAGCGAAAATTATTCTCTAAAATGATGAATTAAAATGAAAATTACTTCCTAAAATGAAAATGGAAATTGTTTCCTAAAATGAGAATGTACAAGTGTGATAAAATGGCGAAAATGTCGATGTCGCCTCGAAATGCGTGCCCGCGAAATTAGGAAACCTGAAACATGGTAATCTTCTCGTATTTACCAAAATAATAACCCGTAGGAATAGGAAATTATTCGTCATGGAATTAGGAAAGATCCAACGCGAAAATCACGAAGTGAAGGCGAGGAAGAGGCGCAAAGATGAGTGCGTCCCTTTGAAAAGGCGCGGCAGTCTGCGCCTGTTCCCAAGGTGTTCTGCTCTGACGGATTTTTGGAAACAGAAATTAGTATAAATAGAAACGTCGATGGAGCTTTTATTCACACAAATCTTCCGTCTCTTCTTCGTCTAATTTCATAAAATTCTCAAAATTTTTTCATCATGAATACTTTGGAGATTCGTTTGAAGGAATGGACCAACGAATTTTCGAATATGGAGAAACATGATATGGGCTCTTATAATTTTGGGTCTTTGTTGAGTTTAAAACTCATCAAGATTGTTAAACCGTTCCTGGATGCTTGTCTTGACTATTGGGACCCGAATTACCATGTTTTTGCGTTCCCTGGAGGTGATATTTGCCCATTTCCTGAAGAAATTGCCGCTATTGGTGGGTGGGATCCCGAACACTTGCCTGCTATCCCTTCTACTTCGCAAGGGTACAAGAACAAATTTAGAGAATTGCTTGGATTGACTAGACTTGAGGTGGACCGTCTAGTGACCTCGAAGGGCGTGAGGATGTTGGACTTCATAGATCGATTCATCAACAGGGCCGACCCCATCGTTTCTCATGTTGCTAGGCGGAGGGCATTTGGCTTTTGCTTGTTGCATGTGTATGTCTTCCAAGGGCAGGTTGATGAAGACTTGAGAGGTGATCCCCGCCTTCTGGGCCTTGTTGAGCAAATGGAGCTGCGCAGGAGCCCATCTTGCTTATGCTTAGGAGAGATGCTTTTGGGCTTGGATAATAGGAAATCCAACCGTGATCTACCGTATTTGGGAAGTCTCGTCATTCTGCAGGTAAAAGACATGTTTTTTTTTTCTCCGTTTTTTTTTGTTTTTTTTTTGTTTTTTTTTTTTGTTTTTTTTTTGTTTTTTTTTTATGTCTAATACCCGCTTTTGGTAGGTTTGGCTTATGGAACGGCTCCGACTGATCGAGCCCCCAGTTCATGTGCTTTCCTATCATGCCCGCTCGATTGCGATGAGGACGAGGTTGTATATGGTGGAATTCACTCGGGTATGTGATTACTGGAAGAATAAACTGAAGAGCGACGATGGTCCCTTGATTAGGTGGGTCGTACCGTGGTGGCACCTCAAATCCGTCACTGGAGTGTCTTCTTTGGATCCTACTAGGTCCGTGCGCATTCCTGGATTGGAGTTTATGGTGTGCATCTTCCCGGAAAGGCTGATGAGACAAGTTGGGCTGAAACAGACAATCCCGAAGCTTGATACCGTCCCGCAGACTGCTATGGCGTTTACTACGGAGAGCCGAAGAGAGTGGGCCATTAAATGGGCCCAAAGAAACATGTGGTTCTTGAATTTCTCCGCTAATGCCTTGTGGGTGTCGGATTCTTATCTGCGATGGAGAAAGGCTACTACTCCGGAAGAGCGCGAGAGATTGAGGAAGCGCGAGCCCGTTGACTACAAGGTACACGAGGTAGAGAAAGAGAAAGAGAAGCATCTGACAGAGGGAGAAGAAGAAGCCGGGTTTCAAGTTGTTCATCCTTCAAAGAAACCAAAGACTACTCCTGTCGCGGAAATGGTAATTAGCAAGAATGGAAAAGCTAGGCCTCGAGAAAGACCGTTGGTAATTAGGTCTGAAGTGGTGCAAGAGCGTCCGGCTCGAGGTCGTGACAAGAAATATGACACGAATGACAAGGGCAAGGGGAAGATGGAGGAATAGCCCGAGTCTTTATTTATTATTTGATTATTATTATTATTTATTGTTGTAATAAAAAGGTGGGGTTTTTAGAATCCTAGCCTATTCTATTTTTATTATGTAGCGTACTATTATTATTAGAATGAATGAAATAAAAAGGTTAAGTGGTTATGAAACCGTTGTGTTTTTCTATTTATTATTCTTGTCGAATTCCAAATGCAATGCAAATGTCCTTCTATTTACATTTTAGATGTAATGGGTTGAATCCTGTGAAGGATTGCCTACGTATTCACTTAAAAAAATGAAATCAAACCCTTGCGCGTAGTTCGAGTAAATGTAAAAGAATAATTGTTCTAAGCAAGAGCTTGTAATGAACTTAAAAAATAAGCATGAGCTTTTTGCTTACTCCGAAGGTGCAAATTTAGTTTATTTGATGATATGAGGATGACAAATTTGTCAAAATGCAAGAGCACAGTGACATTAGCTTATTTCAGCTTGGCCAGGGGCCGTTTATTTAGTGCCACAAGAGCGACACGTGGGGTTACGCGAGGCGCGTTTTTGTTCCTATTCTAGGCATAATACCGTTTTAGTTGGTCAAGGTTTGTTGGGTTCGAAAACTCATTCCCATCTAGGTCTGTGATTCTAACCGCACCCCCTGGGAGTATGGATTTGACTAGAAAGGGTCCGGCCCAATTGGGTTGGAATTTTCCCCGTGGGTCAACAGGTAAAAGAGCTCTGACCGATTTAAGTACTAAGTCTCCTTCTTTGATGTTTCTTGGCCTAACCCTTTTGTTGAAAGCTCGTTTGATACGTGCTTGATATGTTTGGACATTTTGTAAGGCGCGTAGCCTACGTTCATCCAGGAGGATGAGTTCTTCATATCTATCCCTCTTCCAATCGGCTTCCGGGATTTGACTTTCGAGTAAAATACGCAAGGATGGTATTTCTAGCTCGACTGGTTGTACAGCTTCCATGCCGTAGGTCAAATAGAAAGGAGTAGTCCCAGTGGGCGTCCTAACAGATGTACGATACCCCCACAAAGCAAAGGGTATCTTGCTTGGCCAATCTCTATAGTTGTCAATCATTTTCTTGAGAATCGTGACAACATTCTTGTTTGCCGCCTCTACCGCGCCGTTAGTCTGTGGTCTATAGGGCGAAGAGTGGTGATGCTTAATCTTGTATTTGGCTAGCAATTGCTCGGTCTCAGCTTGGAAATGTGATCCGTTATCGCTAATGATCTCATGTGGGCAACCATATCGACAGATGATGTTGTTTTGTATGAACTTTGCCACATTTTTAGCTGTAAGACTAGTGTAGGAAGCCGCTTCTACCCATTTGGTGAAATAGTCAATTGCTACTAGGATGAAACAGTGACCTCCTGTTCCGGCCGGGGTTATCTTCCCGATTATGTCAATTCCCCATGCATAAAATGGCCAAGGGGATGTCATTGTATAGAGCACTGAAGGAGGGACATGTTGTACATTCCCGAAGATTTGGCAATTGTGGCAATGTCTTACATATTTGATGCAATCGGATTCCATTGTGGTCCAATAATACCCCAATCGTGTGATTTTCTTCGCCATCATGGGCCCACTCATGTGAGGACCGCATTCTCCATCGTGGACTTCTTCCATCACCTTTCGTGCCTGTGAATGATCAAGGCAACGTAGGACTACACCAAGAGGTGTTCTTTTGTATAACTCTCCTTGCATGAGAACGTATTGGGAAGCGAGTAGGCGTATAGCACGTTGCCCCCTCTTGTCCATATCCGGTGGATAGGTACCATTAAGCTTGAAATTCAGGATTGCTTGGAACCAGGGTTCTTGCGCGATTTCCTCTTCATCGGTGATTTGGTGGACATAAGCCGGCTCTGACCGTCGTTCGATGCACAAAGGCATTTCCACCATGTGATCCGGCATATTAATCAAAGATGCAAGTTTCGCAAGAGCGTCTGCAAATTGATTTTCTTCCCGAGGTAGGTGTAGGTAGGTTACGTGATCAAAGAATTGAGCGACTTGGTCTATTCTAGCCTGATAAGGTGCGAGGCTTTCGCTTCGAATTTTCTAAGATCCTGTAACTTGGTTGATGATCAGTGATGAATCCCCATGTACTCGGAGGTTTTTAATGCCTAAGCTCACTGCCGCTTTTAGTCCAATAAGACAAGCTTCGTATTCTACAGCATTTTTTGTCACCTCGAAGTCGAGTTTGACAGCAATCGGTGTATGCTCGCCTTCAGGAGAAATGAGCAACACTCCTATTCCAAATCCTCTTAAGTTTGATGCTCCATCAAAGTAAAGGTCCCAGGAGTCTATATCAGTTTGGAGTATATCCTCGTCTGGAAATGACCAAGTGTCTATCGTTTGTGCGTCATTGATGGGATTTTCTGCGAAAAACTCGGCGACGGCGCGCCCTATAATAACTTTCAGTGGAACGTATTTGAGGTCGAAATATGAGAGCATCAGGGTCCATCTTGCTAGGCGTCCGTTGAGGACGGGTTTCTCGAAGAGGTATTTGACTGGATCCATTTTGGAATATATTTTGACGGAGTAGCTAAGCATGTAATGGCGCAGCTTCTTCGTTACCCACACAAGAGCGAGGCATGTCTTTTCGAGTTGCGAGTATTTGCACTCGTACTCCAAGAACTTCTTACTGAGGTAGTAGATAGCTCTTTCTTCACTTCCTACAGTTTGAGCTAGCATGGCACCCATGGCTGTTTCGGTTACTGTGAGATATAAACCAAGAGGTTGATCTCGTTGTGGTGGCATGAGCACTGGTGGTTTAGCCAATATCTCTTTTATTCGGTCAAACGCCTTCTGACAATCGTCATCCCACATGGTGTGGTCCGTTTTCTTTAGTTTCTTGAAGATAGGCTCACAAATCATTGTAAGTTTCGATATGAATCGACTTATATACTGCACCTTTCCCAGGAATCCTCTGACTTCTTTTTCTGTTTGAGGTTGTGGCATTTCGATCAGAGCTTTGATTTTGGAAGGATCTATTTCTATACCTCTTTGACTAACGACGTATCCCAGGAGTTTGGCAGATGTTACCCCGAATGTGCATTTCTGAGGATTGAGCCTCATGTTGTACTTTCGTAGCCTTGCGAAGAACTTGCGAAGGTTCGCAATATGCCCCTCTTTTTCCTTGGACTTGACAATCATGTCATCTACGTATACCTCAACTTCTTTGTGCATCATGTCATGCAAGAGTGTAGTTGCGGTGCGTTGATATGTAGCTCCGGCGTTGATCAATCCAAACGGCATGACCGTATAACAATAGGTTCCCCATTGGGTGACAAAGGCGGTCTTATGCATATCTTCCACGACCATTTTGATTTGATTATAACCCGCATACCCATCCATGAAGGATAGTAACGCGTGGTCAGTAGTATTGTCCACCAATATGTCGATGTGAGGTAGAGGGAAGTCATCTTTTGGACTTGCTTTGTTTAAGTCCCTAAAATCAACACAAACACGGATTCTCCCATCCTTTTTGGGTACAGGTACTATGTTGGCTACCCAGTCAGAATACTCGGAAACTTTGATGAACCCGGCTTTGAATTGTTTGTCAACTTCTTCTTTAATCTTGAGAGCCCATTCTGTTCTCATTTGTCGAAGCTTCTGTTTTACAGGTTTGAAACCTGGCTTAATTGGAATTCTATGTTCAGCGATATCCCTGTCGATCCCTGGCATGTCTTTGTAGGACCAAGCGAAAACGTTTTTGAATTCATTTAGGAGGTCTATGAAATCGGCCCTTTCGGTAGAGCTCAAGGTAGTCCCTATTCTAAGTTCTTGGGGTTCTAGTTCGGTTCCTACATTGATGGGTTCGGTGTCCTCTATTACTGGTCCCCCTTCCCCTTCCTGTAGTATTTCTTTGGCTACATAGGGAGGTATTTCGATCGAGTCTGGGTCTTGGTCATCCTCAGTATCATCGTAAATGCATTGCACTCAAGATAACACAAAGAGTAAGCAGAACCTGATTTATTCATATTAAAATTTGAGTAAAGTTGAAACAAAGAAGCCAACTGATCCATGGTCAGTGGCGGCAAAGGGACAGTGGTTGGGGCATTTCCCGAACTACTGTGACTACTCGAGGCTAAGCTAGGAAAAACAAAGGGAGTGGGGATGACGACAGGAGGAGACTCTCTAATGACTTCTCTAGACTCCGACTCTGACTCCGACTCCGACTCGAACTCATCGTCTTCTGGTTCTCCTTTGAACATCTCTCCTTCTCCAGTGGTGAGCTTGAAGAGTCTTCCTTGATTGTTGGTCCACTTGATTGATTTTCTCCATCCTTTCTGCTGTTTTGCGTTGGTTTCTGTGCCCAGTGTGGTAATGATCTCATCTATGATGCTTTCAGCGCTCTTGATTAAGGGAAGATCTTGAAGGTAGACATCTTCTTCGCTATCCGTCCATATCCCATTGATCACCTCCTCTTTTGGGGAGATAAGGTGTGAGCAATCTAAGATAGATTCATCACTTGTGATCACTAGAACTCCAAGAGGATTCTCAGTGTTGTTGGGTTTACCTCCCGGCGGTATTGGAATTCGACCATCTTCAATCATGTCTTAAGCACGTTTTTCAACTTGTAGCACTTTTCTGTGTCGTGCCCCTTGCCTCTATGGTATTCACAGTATGAATTCTCGTCCCAGAATTTGGATTTCCTTTCGGGTTCGGGAGTAGGTCCAATGGGTTGGAGTTTACCCTGCTTCATTAACCTTTTTAGAGCGTTGGAGTAAGTGTCCCCAAGATTTGTGAATTTCCTTGGTGGGGTACTTTTCTTGGATGGCTCGAGAAGGTTAACTTCATCGGTCTTGCTAGTAGAGCCGTATGAACGACTTGTTGAACCTTGATATCCTCAACCTACCGTTTTGGACAAGAGTCCTTTACGGATGTCATCTTCAATTCTTGTCCCTAGTACGGTTAAGTCCTTAAAAGTTTTGATGTTTTGGTACCTCAAATTATTAGCATAGATGGGTTTGAGATTATCCACGAACTTCTCCACAAGGGTAGCCTCATCCGGGCGTTCAACCAGTTGGGTACTAGTCTTCCTCCACCTACTTAGGAAGTCGGTGAATCCTTCTTTGTCATTTTGGGTAAGAACCTCTAGAGTATGCATGTTTACTTGGATCTCGGCGTTATCCGCATATTGTTTAGAAAACTCGATTGCGGCATCTTTCCAAGTAGCGACCTTCTTGTGATCTAAGGAGTAGAACCATTGCTTCGGGATGGTGTCAAGAGATGAAGGAAAGATCCTTAAGAACATCTCGGATTTGATGCCTTTGATAGGCATATAATCTTTGAAGGCACGGATATGGTTCAAAGGGTTCTCGTGTCCCTTGAATTTAGGGATATCCGTCATATTGAAGTTGTGTGGCAATTTGGAATTGACGGCCTCATACTTGCGATTGTTCTCCCTATAAATGTCGTCCCCCTTAAGGTAAATCAATTGCTCCTCTAAGTATTGGAGTCTTTTCTCAGCTACAGTCATCCCCATGAGAGGATTTTCATCCTTGGATTCATTATCAGAGCCACCTAGTACTTCATTTTCATGAGGAGGCAACCTTCCCTCTACGGCATAGATACGGCCTTCGATGAGCTCAAGGCGGTCATAAACTTGGTCTTGGGTAACTTGCATTTGGGCTAGCACGGCTAGGATTCGATCATTACCATCTTGAAGTTGGTGGAGGTTTGTTTCGCTGGATCCGGGCATCTTAAAAACTAGATAAGAGATCGGCGATGAATCAAAACACGATCGACCATTCTAACACACTTGCTAAAAGAAGAAATGTTTTGACTCGTGAAGTGGGTGTGCGCCACTTGTGTTGAGTGAGCTTTGAAGAGAGACGAGGTTTTTGAAAATGTGTGTCCTAGTCAACTATAGTGTAGTTGTTGGAGTGGACTCGAGGTGAGGTTTTGAAATGGGCTTGTGGCCCGAATTTTGACACGACAAACGGACAGAGTTTTGACTGGATTTTGCGCTTATTGAAGGCCTATTTCGAAATTTTGGTTAGAAAAAAGGGTTTTGATTTTTTTGAAAAATCGTCATGATTTTGTTTAGAAATGGTGATCACGTAAGGTACAAACATTTATACAAGCATTATAACGGGATGCTGAGTGCATTTAAAAAGGTTTTGGTTTAAAGGGTGGGTTGCCATACCGAACCATCAAACCCGAAGTCTGTGGAGAGGCTCGTACCAAACAAGAGTAAGGCCGATTCCTAGTCCATTTCCTCAAGTAGTGAAGGCCCTTGATACAAACAAGAGTAAGCATCATGATATGGATGACGTCAATCGCTATCCATACTTAGGCCCAAATAAGAATTAGGACCGTTTAGACGGGACGATTGGTCGAATGGGTTGGGTTGGGCCTAGGAAGGCCGAATAAAACGGTCTAGGAAGACCGAGTTATGAAAACCGACAATTGTCTTGTACAAACTATTCCCTAACCTTGTTCAAGTTTCACCCTTGCTACACGTAAGTGTATTATCCCCAGCGGAGTCGCCAAACTGTGGACAGCGGGGGCCCACGGGGGCGCTTGGGAGAGAAGAGAAACAAGCGTTTGCATTTTGCATGGAGTCGCCACCAATTTTTATGGGAAATTGGAACCGTTTGAATACCTCGTGTCATGTCTAGACACAAAGTAAAGACATGAACACTAAGCAATCGTTACCCTTAGCATTCTATGTCTAGAATGACTCTCGTGGATGCCAATGAACACGGGTGTTCACAGATATCTGGAGTAAGGGGTGAGGGTACGTATTAGGAAGCTCTTTTGATCGAACCACCTAATCCCGCCCGCCTTGATAGCGGCCTCTACTAATGATTAGGGAAGTTATTCGTACTCGATATATCATCGGTTATATGCATGCAATGCAACATCCAAGTTTTAATCCTAGCATGTGAGAATTAGGGTAAGTCGATTGACACATAATTTAGCATACAATTAATGTCGAAGTTGGGATTTAATGCTCAATTACATGTGAAAACATACAAATGATACAAGAAATAAAGATAAATACAAATTACAATTATGAAAATTACAATAATTACAACGGATTAGGCGATTTATGTCGAAAATACCTTTAAAACGGATAATTTGAGAAAAAGAATAAAAGAATAAACGAGCAAAACAGAAAGTGATAATACGAATAATAGTTAATTATACGTAAGCTAAATAACTAAGTCAAAGCAACAACGGAGTTCAGAGGCAGAAATCAACCAGGAACAGGCGCAGCAGAGCTGCGTCCTTTGGAATAGGCGCAGCAGATGCTGCGTATGTTCCTCACCTGAATTCTGGCTGTGAAGCCGGAATTGCGTGTTGTTAATACTCGTTGGTGAATTTAACAATGGATTTAAATTATTTACTCGGATGAAAGTGATTAGTAGATTATTTAACATATGAATGAGTCATGAAAACAGTAAAACATGGATGAGACGGAATTAAGACGGATTAATTACAGGAGTGAACGATATTAACAAACTAAACAAATTAATTGGACTAAACTAAACATGATGAATTAATGAATAACATGTGATGATGAACAGATACAAATATACCAACGATGAATTCCAGAAACTCAATATGAACAAATCGAATTTCTACAACCCGGATTGAATTTAATGACGAAAACCCGCAAATATGAGATTATAAGGGATTTAAGTCGGATTTATGACGAATTATACGTGTTAAAGATGATGAACAATATACATATGAGATTATCATGCTATTATAACAAAGAATTAACAAACAAACGAAACAAAGATGAATAAAACAAGACGAATTACAGAGGACGAAGGAAGAAGAAAGGAAGCAGGAACTGCGGAAGCCTCACGAAGAGGCGCAGCAGGAACTGCGCTCCTTCGAAGAGGCGCAGCAGTTGCTGCGTCCTTTCTCGACGTCTGTCTACTGGAAATCCGTAAAAAAAAGGTTTTGAACGTGATTTTAGAAATCGGTTTTAATTGGTATTTTCGACATAAACCTTACAATTGTGATACAATAATTAAAATACAATAAATAAAAGAGAGATTATACACCCTCAAACTTACATGTTGACGAAACGAGAAGGACTAAGATATCGATTAGTGATGCTCGACGCGAATGCAAAGAAAGTGCCCTCGTAAGAGGAAAACGATTAGATTGATTAAGTTGATTGATGTGGAGTTGGTCAAATTGGTCGGTCATGCAAACGAGGCTGGTACTCAGAAGGGTCCGAGCTTACGTGGTCGAATGTTCAAGCACGTAGACGCCAAAAAGTAAGAACAAAGGTCTAGAATGCAAAGGGAGAAGAGAAGGGCGGACACTCGCGTGAGAAATATGAGGAGCGAAGGCTCCTATTTATACTAATCACGTGAATCAATTAGGGGTTCAGAGACTCTTTGGAAGTGAATCTCGGAAAGATATGAAAAAGATACGAAAATTACGCAGAAAAGGACCTGGGAAGAGGCGCAGCAGCCACTGCGTCTCTTGGAAGAGGCGCAGCACCTGCTGCGTCTGTTCCCAAGTGGTTTCCTCTTGCGGAAGATAGATTTCCGTGTTTAAGTTATGGTAGGACGGAATAATTCGGTTTTCCTTAATATCTTATGTGAATATTACGGGGAATTGTTTACTAAAAGATAAAGATTGTGAAATATGGAATAGAAATATCCGGAACATTCCAGAACATTCTGACTCGGGATTTAACGGTTATCAGAAAATGAAGACGGTTTTAGGCCCGGACTCCAAATGTACTCTAATTACTGTCAAAATGACCGTATCGTCACGTAGATGACAACTAAGAGGTAGACATTAATATTTGAGCAATCACTTGACGATAATCTTACGAATTGTCACAAATCGTCCCGCGTACCAAACATGCGGCCCAATCGTCACCGGGTGGTTTGCGAGAGGTGCAGAAATGAGGTATCTACACATTTTAATAAGATTGTAGTCGGAATTACTCCAACTCTTGGATTTGCATCATCCTCTTTTGTCCACTTAGTTTGAGATCAAGGTTGAGAGCTTTGATTGCCCAAAAAGCTTTGTATTCTAGCTCAATTGGCAAGTGGCATGCTTTCCCATAGACAAGTTTGTAAGGGGAGGCTACTATGGGAGTCTTATAGGCCGTCCTATAAGCCCAAAGAGCATCATCAAGCTTCATGCTCCAATCCTTACGAGTCTTGTTGACAACCTTCTCAAGAATTTGCTTGATCTCTCTATTTGAAACTTCAACTTGACCGCTTGTTTGAGGATGATATCCCAAGCCGGTTCTATGTTGAACACCATATTTGGTCAAAAGGGATGTGAGCTTCTTTTCATGAAAATGTGTCCCTCCATCACTTATGATTGCTCTAGGGACTCCGAACCTTGGAAAGATTATTTTCTTGAAGCGTTTGGTGACCGTTTTGGCATCATCGGTTGGGGTAGCAATTGCCTCTACCCACTTTGAGACATAATCAACGGCTACAAGAATGTACTTGTTTCCTTTAGATGTCACAAACGGTCCTTGATAATCAATTCCCCAAACATAAAAAATTTCTACCTCCAATATTCCTCGTTGTGGCATCTCATTCCTCCAAGAAATATTTCCGGTTCTTTGACAAGGATCACAATGGAGAATAAATTCTCTAGCATCTTCAAACATGGTAGGCCAAAAGAAACCCGATTGGAGGACTTTAGCAATAGTTCTTCATGCTCCATGGTGTTCACCAGAAGGTGATGAATGACACCCTTCCAAAACACCGTGAACCACTCCAACGACTCCAACTTGGGTGGAATCAAGAGTCTTGCTTATATAATAGATATCATGCAAAGCCCTTCCTACCCGTTGGCCAAGAACCGCTCCAACGGCGTAGTTACTCGCATCGCACATGATCTCGAATGGTAGTTCCCAATTTGGTGGTTGGATGATTGGTGCCGAGATTAGTGCTTCCTTAATTCTATTAAAGGCTTCAACACACTCATTAGTGAAGTGGAATTGGGCATATTTAAGTAAGAGTTTAGTGAGGGGTTTCACGATTTTTGAGAAATCTTTTATAAAATAGCGATAGAAACCCGCGTGACCGAGAAAACTTCTCACCCCTCTAACATTCACGTGAGGTGGGAGTTTCTCTATCACCTCAACCTTAGCTTTATCAACTTCGATGCCTTTTTCCGAGATTAAATGACCCAAAACAATACCTTCGTTGACCATAAAGTGACACTTTTCCCAATTCAAAACGAGACTAACATCTTCACATTTTTGCAATACAAGAGAAAGCTTATGCAAGCAAGAGTCAAAGTCTTTCCCATAAACGCTAAAATCATCCATAAAAACTTCCATTATGGTTTCTAGATAGTCGGAGAAGACACTCATCATGCATCTTTGGAAGGTAGCGGGGGCATTACATAAGCCAAAAGGCATTCTCCTATATGTAAAAGTACCATAAGGGCATGTGAAGGTGGTCTTATGTTGGTCATCCGGGTGTATTGGGATTTGGACGAATCCCGAATATCCGTCAAGGTAGCAAAAGAATTTGTTAGAGGCTAATCTCTCAAGCATTTGGTCAATGAATGGTAGGGGGAAATGATCCTTTCTTATTGCGGAATTCAATTTTCGATAGTCAATACACATACGCCAACCGGTGATCTTCCTTGTGGGAATTAGCTCATTCTTATCATTTGTTACCACCGTGGTACCTCCTTTCTTAGGTACCGCTTGAACGGGGCTAACCCACAAGGAATCCAATATAGGATATATGATTCCCGCATCAAGTAATTTTATAACCCCCACTTTTACGACTTCTTGCATGTGGGGGTTTAATCTCCTTTGGGATTGAATGGTAGGTCTATGGTCTTCTTCTAGATGAATTCTATGCATGCAAAAATTGGGACTTATCCCCTTAAGATCATCTAGACTATAACCTATAGCCTTTTCATGTTGTTTTAACACATCAAGCAAACTTCCCAATTGGTTCTCATCAAGTTTGTCATTAACAATCACGGGTTTAGTTTTAGATTCATCAAGGTAAGCATATTTAGAATTTGGGGGAAGGGGTTTTAGAGTTGGAATTTGTACCTCACTTTCTTCCATTGAAGATTCATTAAGGACTTGCTTAATTTCCATTATACATTCCATTCTCATGGCATATTCAACTTGTTCTTCAAGCTCACTAATCTCATCATATTCAAATTCCATGACAAATTCATCTAGCTCCTCGGCTTGTGTGATATCGTCTTCGGTTGCTTGTTCTTCTTCTATAGATTGAGAAGCTTCCACAAGAATGTCATGTACTAATACGGATTGCTCACAAGTAAGTTATTTGTTGGCTAGAGTGGCCTCAAGGAGATATACTTCCAATTCCCAATGCATATTTTGGCCTCACTTGCTTCTAAGGCTTCCAATGCTTGTATGGGGTCTTTGAAGAAAGGTATAATCAAGTGGTCCTCAACAAAACAATCTATAATATCCACCTTGCAAAATGTACTAAGAGGAAAAGATGAGAAATACCTTGAGGAGTTTTACTTCCCCAAGGTAAAGAAAGACACAACTAAAAACAATTAAAGAAAATCAAATAAAGTTAACACCGTCCCCGACAACGGCGCCGTTTTTGGCTTGTCGTAAAACTCGTCGTCAAAAGTTACTCAACCAAAACAATATTTATAACTTTACAAACTAATCTTAGTAAAGAGGCAAGTAAAGGTCGGATCCCAAGGGACGGGTATTGATGTAGGATTTTCAATTGCAAATGGTTGTGTCTAAGGGTGTCACAATTTGGATTGAGATAGGAGATCAACTAAACTAATCAACAATATAAAAGTAAAGTAATAAAAACAAGCAATATGATTAGAATGAGATGTAAACAATTGATTAAAAGCACTAGGGTGTCATGCCTTTATAGGGGATTCATGGGAGTTGATCATACAAACATGTTCTCTACTAGATGCAAGCACTTATTATTGTGATGGGATCGAGTTAGTGTATATCTTACAATCCCTAGAAAGGTTTGGGTCCCGGAGCCGAATCGATTAGATTGTACAACACCTACAAGTCGACTTAGTCCTTCCCATCCAACTATATGCGTGGTCTAATGAGACTCGATTTGGTTTATGTCTTACAAGTCTCATTGAGAAGATAGGTGATGGGTAAAAAATGCAAGGATTCATAGGCTTGAATTTCATCAAACATAACATGTGCATAAGTTGGAATCACAACAAGCAAGCAAAAAAATTGTGAAAACATATTAGATTAAGCATGAATTAATACCCATGTTGGTTTCCCCTAATTCCCCATTAACCCTAGCTAAGGAAACTACTCACTCATTATCAAGTTTAACATGCTAACAAGGTTGTCAACCACAGTAACAAGGCAAAACATAATGAATGAATGAAAATGATTAACAATAATTAAAAAGGATTAAGAGAGAATTATACCTATGAAGATGATTCCCAATAATAAAGCAAAGAATAATAGAAGTACTTGATGATTGATGGAAGGTTGTCAATCCTCCAAATAAACCTAAATAATCTTCTAATTACCCAAAATAAATGATGAATAATAAAGAAATTAAGGAAATATTAAGGAATGAGATTTGTATTAAAACTAGATTAAGAGTTGATTACAAGATTAAGATGAGATTACTAATTAATTACAACTTGATTAAGAGAGCATGCTAATCTAGGTAGTACAAAGGGGGTATTTATACTAAAGATTAGGTACATAAATTAGGGTTACTAAGGGCTTAAATGACTATTAAGATCCTTAATAAAAGTTGAGGAAATGCTCCTCTCCAAGGAGATGAGCATCTCCGTTTTGCTAGTCCCGTATGGATATGCTCGTCCGGAGTGGCTTAGAAGCTGGCATGGTGGGTTATGTCAGGAGATCCGAGCGGATCATAGAGGAGACGCTCGGATCCTAGGGCTTCAAGACGAGCGTCTTAAGCTCAGGACGCTCGGATTGTGGTGCAGGAAGACGCCCGGATTGCTGCCAATCCGCTCGGATCCTGGGTTAGACACTTCTTTTCTCTTTAATCCTCAACAATCCGTGGGGATCTTTTTGAGGATGCAAGGATCCTTTCATCATTGCCCAATCTACTTTATTATCTACATAGGCCTTCTAGCATCGTCTTCCCTTTGATGCTTGGTCATTGGATGCGATCAATTTAGCTCCATTTCGCCATGTAAATGCAAGGTTTGCACTCCTCTCCTACCAAGGAAATAAAACCTCAAAGAATATGCAAAATGGGAAACTAAAGATAGTAAATGACCCAATTATGCACTATAAAGCATAGGAACGAGGCTAATTCGGGGACTAAATGTGCTCAAATATGAATCACATCAATTGTAATAGCAGAGATATTACCAGAAGCAGAACATAGACTATGTGCTAGACACATATTTACAAAGTGGATTAAAGTTATCAAAGGGGTTCCATTACATACGCTTTACTGGAAGGCAGTCAAGGGTTACACTGAGAAAGAGTTTAACGATGTTATGCAGCAGCTAAGACAACAAAGTGAGTGTGCTTATACTGAGATGTGTGCAAGTGATGTGACTAAATTTTGCAGATATTTTTATAAGACTTGGGCTTGTACGGATGTAACTTGCAATAACATGGAAGAAACATTTAACTCATGGATTCTTGATGCTCGAGAGAAATCAATTTTATCAATGCTTGAAGAAATTAGAAGGCAAGTAATGTCTACGATGGTAGAAAAGAGAGGGGAAGCAGCCAAGTATAATAGAGTTACTCCAAGAATTCGAGCAAAGTTGAATGAATTTAGGCAAGCAATGAGGAACTGGGTACCAATAGAAGCTAGTACAAATGTGTATGAGGTGCAACACACCCATAATAGTACATTGTCGTACACGGTCAGACTTGATCAAAAGGTATGTGCGTGTAAATATTGGGATTTGAATGGAGTTTCTTGTGAGCATGCTACCTCAGCCATATGTGCTATTAACGAAGATCCCGAGAGTTATGTAGCATTTTGATATACTAAGGAAAGTTATGAAGCTTCATACTCAGTTCCAATGGAGCCACTTAATGGGTAGGCTCTATGGCAGGCGGTTGAAGAGGGCTCAATTTTACCAAGTGATCCTAGGATAAAGTGTGGGAGAGCTCCAAATAAGAGGAAGAGAGCTTATGATGATGTTCGACGAAAGCGACTCAAGTACAGGGTCCCTAAAAGTAGCAAACAATTGTGCTCAAGTTGCCAGAAAATTGGCCATAACCGCAGGACATGCCCATCTAAGGATACTTGAGATCATTTACTGAGTAGTAAAAGTTTCCCCTCATTATTGAGTATTGTAGCTACTCTTATTTCTTCCTTTTCATTTCTTTATGAACACCCACTGCCTTTGTCAATTAAAATTAATTTTACCAAATTTTTACTGATCTATAAAGAGGGGCAAACAACAGGGTTGAGTCGGTCGACACTTCAGTTAGATGCAATGTAACTATTGGCGCCAAAAAATCTAGAACGCAGACCGACCCGTAGTCCGCCAAGTCTACACTTTGAAAACACTCAGTTAAGTAACTTTGCATTAGATAGGCAACTTAGTTTGGATTTGCATCATCATCTAAGTGTTCGTGGAGCAGATTGCATAGTCATACTCTCAGGAGAGATACTAAAAGGGGCCTGCTAGATAGAAGACGTTTATGTAGATCACAGGCAAGGGTTGTAAGACCCGTTACTACAAATATAAATCAGCAATATGCAGCAGCCACAGAGTAACATTGATGCACTAATAAGAGAGATAATGAAGAACGCGTAACTATTTTTTACTTGTAATGGAAATAATAGAATTAAATTAAATTGATTAGGATAGATGAAGAAAAAGACAAATTGGAAGATTTATTACGTGAGAATATTGAAGAAATGGAGGTATAAAAAGATGAAGATTGCTAACTGAGTTTATGATGAACATAAGACTTAAGAGTGTATAAAAAGACGAATGTAAGGGTATTTTCGTCATAAAAGATGAACTTAAGTGACAAAAATTCAAATTTGCATCAACTTTCCACGGAGATTATATTTTGGCTATAATTTCTCATCAGAAGTGATATTTTGGACGTAGTTTACAAAAAAATTATATGAGGTTGTAATTTACAAAAAGTGAGTTTTAAAAGTTGTATCAACAATTTTCTCTATACGAAAAAATTCTTTTCCTATAAAATTTGATAGTATATTTCTTTATAACTTTTACTAGTTTTAAAGCCGTACAAATTTGTATGTGATTTTATATTCGACAATTTGGTTAAATTCATAAATAGTTAAAACTTAAATGTAGGATTTAAGTTATGGTATCACGATATGTTTAAGATTTTTGCCTTATAAATTCAATATGAAATTAAGCCGGTGCGAATTGTGCATCTAATAAGTAATTTTCGATAGTAAATTGTGTGCACTGCGTATATAAGTAATTTTCGAAAGTAAATTGGTTTTAATTTATTATCTTTTACTTACGGCTAATATGAACATGCCGAGTAAGTGTCATCAAATGACCTAATTTTTAGCCAATTTATTTAACCAACTTTCATGAATACTAGTTGGAAAACTTCCATGAATAATAGTTGGAAGACCCGTGCGATGTACGGGGCTCCCATCATACTACAAACTGAAGCTATAGCAACACCATGAAAATGTTGCAAAATGTCTTAGAAATGTTGCCTTATACTTTAAGCAACACTTATAAGAGTGCTGCCTAAAGCTCTGTTGCAATAGCCCAATGCAACACTTAGTGCAACACTTAGTGCAACACTTTAACGTTAAAAACAACATTTTGTTTAAGTGTTGCACCTTTCTTTAGTATGCAACACTTTTTTCCAGCAATTGCAACACTTTCATTGTTTAAAAGGCAACACTTTGTTAATCATTTGCAACATTATTTATTATTGAATAAAGCAACACTTTCGATTGCAACAATTTTGGCGTCGATAATGCAACATTTTTTCTATAGATAATGCAACACTTTGGTAAGAGGCCAATAATTTTATTCCATAATAAAAAAACATATACGTAGTGTCTGTTTTTTTAATGAGTCCCTATTATTTATATACTAACAGTTAAAATTAAATTACAACTTTCAACGTTAAATAGAGTGATGAGTCTAAGGCGCGTCTTAATCTTTAGCTTAATCTTTGTATGAGGACCAACGGCCTTTCCCGCCTCAGCATCATCAGCATTTGTCGCATTGCATTTGCTTCTACACACCAGATCCACTACAATTGTAATAATCACCTTCTTTTTGGATCAACATCTGAAGCTATTTCTCATACATCAGTCCAAAAGAGTACAAGTAGGAACATGAGTTCCAAATCAATAATAATCATTCATCACGGCCAAAAACTTCATACTATATATAGCTGCACCAAAAAAATAGATTGTAACATTCTTGCATATAGCATATACAAATTGTTGGGAAATGTGTCCTCAACAATAGTGCGATCACATGATTTAAATATCATTATTAAATCTCATTTAAAGAATACAATTGGGAAGTAATTTTGTTACTGTCAACTGGTCAACATATATCGGTAATGATTGGCTGACTAGAGTTTGACATTACTGTCGTGTGACGGTGGTGATCAGTTGACCCCCTAGGTCATACCTATAGGGCAACACTCTTAATTGATCATTTAATTAATCGTATAATGTTACGAGTTAATTAAATTACCTGAAAAATTGACGGACGATTTTGGAAGTAAAATTTACGTATCAAATTGAAATGTGATTAAATGAGATACGGTCTGAGTAATCGAATTATATCATTACTCGGATGAAATTATTGTTTAAAGAAACAATTGGATTTGAATGAATTATTATAAATGCGATTTATAAACGGTAAAATATTTTGGTACAAGTAATTATGAATTACTAAGTCGATTTTTGCATATGACGTATTTTTATTAATACGTTGATTTTTAATATGTTAAAAATACATAACAAATTTATGTTACATATGACATGTGACATATTGACAATTGACAAAAATAAAATGGATTTCATATTATCCATTTGGACCGAAATATTGGAATTAATTAACATATTCTTATAATGTTAATTAAGTATAGTGGAAGATGTAATCATTCTTTTTACACTAGGCTTGCATACCTAGTGCTTCTTGTGGAAGAGCAACTAGCCCATGCATTGGCCTTCCTCTTCCTCCCAACCGGTTTTCCCTTGGAAAGAACAAGGGTGCTTTTTGCTTAAATTATTATCATTCTCTATATGCATGGGTTGATAATAATATTATTCATTCACTTCACATAATATAATTTTTAGAGAGATAAAAATTACATTCTTCCTTACCCCTTCTCCTACCCGGTTTTAGGAGCAAAAACCAAACATTTTTTGGTTCAATTTTTCACTAGATTAATATTATACTTGCTCAAATAATATTGATTAGATTAAGAGTTAGCTTTGGGTATTATTCCTAAGGAGAGATCCTACACTTGGATCTTGTTCTTCCATTAAAGGAAAGCTCAAGAACAAAAGAAAAGGAGATTTCTTTTGTGCCCATTTGAACCGAAATTTCAATGTAAGGATATGATTTCTTCTCTATTTTATTATATTGTTTGCATGCATAAAATCCGTATTTAATTTTATGACAAATTAATTTCGACATATATGAGTATGTTAGAGTGTATATAAATCTACATTTCCTTCAATCGGTATCAAGAGCCACGGTTGTTTGCATGCAAATCGGTTAAAAGTTTTTCCGAGTTATAAGAATAACATATAAAACTTGTAAAATTTGTGTTATTATGATATATCACGAAATTAATCCATGCATGTTAATATTTCTGGTCCTAAAATGTTTTAGGATATTTTGGTTAATTTTTCGGATTTTTATTGTTCATAATTTACAATAATGGCATTTAAATGTGATTTTATGAGTAAAAATGTCATTTTTGGTCTAAAATTAGCTATACTTCGAATTTTCCATTGAGTTTTGGATATGTTGTCACATATATTATTTTGAGATAACCTGTAAATTTTCATAATTTTTGGACTTGTTATGCTCGAAAAATGAATTTTTCATTATTAAATTCGGATTTAAGTGAAAAATAGGTTAATATGAGTTAAATTTCGAATCTGGTCATAGAAAATTAATATGTTGTCACATGCAATTTTACAAGATGTGTGTAAAATAATTGGCTATAAAGAAGTCTTTTTGCATGATTTATGGATTTTTGAAGAAAAATAGCATAAATAGTGACATTATTAGTGGAAAATTAATAAAACATAATCTATGACTTAGGAAAAAATGTCTAATGTTGCATTTTATTATATTTTTCAGATCTAAAATTGAAAAGTTAATGAAAATAATTTTTCCATGTTTTTATGATTATTTTATTAAAAATCGATAAACCGCAACATTGTTTTTCCGGAAAAATTTCGAAATTTAACCTAAGATTTTGAACATTATGAGTGTCATGGTATTTTTCCAGAATTTTCATGAATTTAAATTTTGAATTTTGAATTTATTTGAAATTTTGTGATTTATTTGAAGTTTAATAGCTTATTTTTGTAATTTTTGGTCCATTTATGAACAATTTTGTAAATATGGGTTAATTATGGTCAAATTATTAGTGAAGACTAAATTTTGAGTCCTAAGAGGTTAGGGTAATTAACTTATGCATAAATATGAGTTTATGTATTTTTGTGATTATAAAATGTTGAAAGCACGCAAATCCGTAAAAACCGAGTAATATACGATATTGGCTAATTAAAGGCGATTTAGCATAAAATTGAGCATGTTCGCATTTTTCTTTTATGATTGTCATAATTTTAATTTATGTAATTTTGAATTATGTAATTTTACTTAGTATGGCCTTAGATTTTAATTGGTATTTCCCGAAATGTTTGGGAATATCGATTCGGTTGTAATTTTTATTGTGATCTCGTATCACCGTTTTGTAATTTAATAGATTTATTTTATTTTAGTTACAAATGTATAATAGGAAATTATGTAATTTATTATGTAATTTTATTCATTCCGGAGTTCCAAAAGACGGATTTCTTCAAGAATGACGATACATAAAGACGGTGTTACCTCGAGATGCGTGCCACAACCGAAGTTCAAGGGACCAATGGAGTTGGTTTCCGAATATGTAATAGTTAAATAGTTTTTTCTATTTTAGGAAAGGCCATACTAGGATTTATTTATCTTTATGCTTGCATTTTATTTTATGTCACATGCATCGCTAAATCGCCATAACTAAACATGCATTGTTATTTTATCGAGTTTATCGACCGTGTCAATTAAAATTATCGTAGTTCACCGCTTTAGTTCACTTAAAACGTGATAGATAATAAATTGACATGACCTCTCGCTAAAACAATTAATTGAGACATAGCCTTACCAAATAGTAGAAACCATGAAAACCTATTTCGCGAGGGAGTGCGCTCGGCCCCACCGGGGTACAAACCTTTTTACGTAGGGGAAGTGGGTGATGAATGTTTATCCACCGAATTCATGTTGATAAGGGATGTATCGGCCACACCGTGCCCAAGTTAATGTGGGTTTGGATCATGGACACATTTATTCGAAATTTGGATTGAACTCAACAAAAGTTTTTGATAAGGGATGTATCGGCCCCACCGTGCCCTTGTCGAATGTGTTTTGGGCTAAAGATAATTGTTAATGTAATATTATCGACCAAGAGTTCTAAAAGTAGAATCGATTAAACGTTAATCCACCGAGTTATATTGATAAAGGATGTATCGGCCCCACCGTGCCTAAGTCAATATGAATTTGGGTCTTGGAATCATTTATTATAGTTGGGTAGAGGTCACTATATAAATGTTCATATCTTGTTAATTTGCAAGTATGATTTTAAAAGACAAATGTTAATATTTCCTTTTCCTCCATATTTGTAGTTTTTGCAATGAATCCATCAAATGCTACCGCACCGATAACTATTGAGTCATATCACAATGTTCTTGACGACGTATGCTCCAACAATAATTTCGATACAACTAGAGAACTTCATTTCGGGATAGGTTCGGATGGAAACCTTAACTTCATCACCTCTTCTAAACCACCCACTTTTACTAGACCTCGTGTGAGTCCGTCTCAGGAAGACTACCTCATGCGATCTATAGGGTCTTTGTCTCTGGAAGATAAAGATGCCAAAGCTAGTGGGAGCTCTAGCAATCAAGTTCTTGCTTCAAAGGGCAAGAGGTTCAAGAAGAAAGGAAAGAAAATCAAAAACTTCAAGCAAGTTAATGATGAGTGCCATTATTGCTATGGCATGGGACATTGGCTTATGAATTGTCCCATGTATTTGCGAAATATAAGGGAAGGACTCATTACTCCAAAAGGTACAATTCCTAAAGAAATTTATGTTATTGATATAAATTATACTTCCACTACAACATGGGTACTAGATACCGGTTGTGGTTCTCACCTTTGTAATCATTTACAGGGTTTAAGAGATGTGGAGAGGCTTAGCAAGGGAGATGTGGATCTACGCCTTGAAAATGGAGCTCGGGTAGCGGCCGAATCCAAGGGAACTTATGTTTTAGCTTTGCCTAATGGATTTGAGTTGTATTTGCATAATTGTTTTTATGTGCCTACGCTCTCTAAAAACATTATTTCAATCGCCATGCTAGACATGGACGGTTTTTGTTTTGTCATTAAGAACAATCGTTGTACTATTTCTAGGAATGATTTGGTTATTGGCCAAGCTTCTTCCATTAATGGCATTTACATTTTAGAGACCTCAAATCCAACGAATGATATTTATAACATTCAATCAAAGAAACTCAAATCAAGTGACCCAAGTGAAGCGTTCATTTGGCATTGTCGATTAGGTCACATAAACGAGAATCGCATCAAAAGATTAATTTCAACTAATGTGATTACACCATTTGATTATCAATCATTTGGTACATGCGAATATTGCCTACTTGGCAAAATGACTCGTAATCCTTTTAGTGGTAAAGGGACACGAGCTAGTGAGCTATTGGGACTCATACACACCGATGTATGCGGACCAATGAGTATCACCGCTCGTAGTAATTATGACTACTTTATAACCTTCACCGATGACTTGAGTAGATATGGGTATATCTATTTAATGAAACACAAGAGTGAAGCGTTTGAGAAATTCAAGGAATTTCAAAACGAAGTAGAGAACCAATTGAACAAAAGGATTAAGGCACTACGATCCGATCGTGGTGGTGAATACCTTAGCCTTGAATTTGATTCACACTTGAAAGGTTGTGGTATTATATCACAACTTACTCCACCCGGAACACCACAACTCAATGGTGTTGCCGAAAGGAGGAATCGAACCCTACTTGATATGGTTCGCTCCATGATGAGTCAAACCGAGTTACCGAACTCGTTTTGGGGATTTTCGATTCAAACCGCAATTCGATCTTTGAATAATAGTCCCACTAAGTCCACCGAAAAGACTCCATATGAGATGTGGACGGGAAAAATCCCCAATATATCCTATATGAAGATTTGGGGATGTGATGCTTACGTCAAAACTAAAAACGACAACAAGCTTGCCCCAAGATCTGAAAAATGCATCTTTGTAGGTTACCCCTCGACCTCTCGAGGATATTACTTCTACAAACCTCAAGATCATAAAGTGTTTGTGTCTTGCAAGGCTGTCTTCTTAGAAAGAGAATTTATTTCTAAGAGACGGAGTGGGAGAAATTTTGAACTTGATGAAGTTCAAGAGCCACAAACCGAGATAGAGACGCAAGAAGATGTTCCTTCGTCGTCTAATGCGGTTGTACCTCCTCCACTTAGAAGGACGGGCCGAGTAATTCGCCATCCAGATCGATATGTGGGACTTATCGAGGAAGATGGAACACTCGATGTGTTACTTATGGAAAGTGACGAGCCCGCCACCTACAAGGCCGCAATCTCTAGTCCAAATTCCTCCTTATGGCTTGAAGCCATGAAGTCCGAAATGGATTCTATGCATGAAAACCAAGTTTGGGACTTGGTAGATTTGCCTAAAGGGGCAAGACTCCTCCAATGCAAATGGATATTCAAGGTCAAGAATGGCATAGAAGGACATGACGATGTCTACAAAGCTAGGCTAGTGGCAAAAGGATTTACCCAAGTCCAAGGTCTCCATTATGATGAGACCTTCGCCCCCGTTGCCATGCTAAGATCCATACGGATTTTGTTAGCGATTGCCGCATTTCATGACTATGAAATATGGCAAATGGATGTCAAAACCGCTTTTCTAAATGGGCATTTAGAAGAGGAGGTGTACATGATACAACCCGAAGGTTTTGTTGATTCTAAAAATCCTAACAAAATGTGCAAGCTTAAGAGATCTATTTATGGTCTTAAGCAAGCATCTAGAAGTTGGAATCATCGATTCGATCATGTGATAAAGGAAAATGGTTTCACTCGAAGTGTTGAGGAACCATGTTTATACATGAAATTCAGTGGGAGCAATGTTGTGTTCCTAATCTTGTATGTCGATGACATACTACTCATTGGAAATGATATTCCAATGTTGTCTTCTGTTAAGAAGTGGTTAGGTAACCACTTCCAAATGAAGGATTTAGGAGAGGCACAACGCATATTAGGTATCCGGATCTATAGAGATAGATCCAAGAGGATATTGGCACTAAGCCAAGAGTCTTATGTTGATAAGATTCTTCGACGGTTCAGCATGGACAAATCCAAAAGGGGTTTGGTACCTATGGTAACCGGGACGAGAGCAAGACTCAATCTCCCTCCGAACCCCATGATGTTGAACGCATGAAGTTGATCCCCTATGCTTCCGCTGTTGGATCAATCATGTATGCCATGATATGCACACGTCCTGATGTCTCGTATGCCTTGAGCATGACGAGTAGATATCAAGGAAATCCAGGTGAGAGTCACTGGATTGCAGTCAAGAACATCCTTAAGTACTTGAGAAGAACTAAGGATTCTATCCTTGTGTTTGGAGGAGACACCGAGTTGCGTGTTAATGGATACACGGACTCAAGTTTTCAAACAGATAGAGATGACTTGAAATCACAAGTCGGTTTCGTGTTTATGCTCAATGGTGGTGCCGTAAGTGGAGAAGCTTCAAGGAAGTCAGAATCATGATTCTACAACGGAGGCTGAGTACATAGCAAGATCGGAAGCGCCAAGGAAGTGTGTGGATCGAGCAATTCACGGAAGGTCTAAAAGTAGTACCTACCGCCAATGATCCCATCACTCTCTATTGTTATAATAGTGGGACGATCTTCCAAGCTAAGGAGCCAAAGTCTAGTAATAGATCTAGACATGTACTTAGAAAGTATCATGTAATAAGAGATTTCATTGAAAGAAAGGAAATTGCGATTTGTAAGGTTGGGACGGATGACAACATAGCCGATCCGCTCACCAAGCCTTTATCGCAGGCTAAGCATGATGGACATGTTACGTCCATGGGACTTAAACGTGTACCAAGTTTTTGTTAGATTCTGAAATGAAATAAAAGTGTTGTTTTTGTTCATATTCATAATCACATTTGTCTTTTGTCTTTAATTTATACATTGTTACATCCAAACGGGTTGTAGAGACAATTGAACCCCGTTAAAGTGAACACGGATTAACATAGTATTTGCCCATAGTCACTTGTATGAGGTGACGTCTCGAAGTGACTAGAGTGTGAGGCGATTGATGGCAAGTTCAAGTGCCATAGAGTCATGTGAGATGACTAGTCGATCACATAGGCAGACTGTTAGGAACATTTTGTCGGGCCTTATGACCGCTTATAGAGTTCTGGCAAATTTATATAGCCTGGTCGTGGCGAGAGCTACTATAGTATTCTAATGAGTCGATTCTTTTGACTAAAGACTATTCGCCTAAGATGGCACAGTTTCAGATTAACTTTGATTTGTGTTACTACGACCTTCGTAAAATGGGGTCAAATGGGCATATTTTGGGTTATGATGGCTGTGGCTAGTCGAAGGGAATGAGTGCGATAGGAATTGTCCACCCCTAGTCAGGGTTATAACAATATCTCGGGGCCACTCGAGGAGTAATGAATCGAAAATGCGTGGCCACGCTCGGAAAGTATCTATGATAGATAAGTCCGGTCAATCAGTTATTCTCCAGATCGAGGAAACCACTCTCGATATGATCACTTGCAAGTACGACCTGAAAGACACCTTGCATTGAGTGGGAGATAGTAATAGGACTCGAGAATTGGTGATGCACACTTGTCGAGGACAAGTGGGAGATTGTTGGGAAATGTGTCCTCAACAATAGTGCGATCACATGATTTAAATATCATTATTAAATCTCATTTAAAGAATACAATTGGGAAGTAATTTTGTTATCACAACCAAGGTCAACATATATCGGTAATGATTGATGACTAGAGTTTGACATTACTTGTCGTGTGACGGTGGTGATCGATTGACCCCTAGGTCATACCTATAGGGCAACACTCTTAATTGATCATTTAATTAATCGTATAATGTTACGAGTTAATTAAATTACCTGAAAAATTGACGGACGATTTTGGAAGTAAAATTTACGTATCAAATTGAAATGTGATTAAATGAGATACGGTCTGAGTAATCGAATTATATCATTACTCGGATGAAATTATTGTTTAAAGAAACAATTGGATTTGAATGAATTATTATAAATGCGATTTATAAACGGTAAAATATTTTGGTACAAGTAATTATGAATTACTAAGTCGATTTTTGCATATGACGTATTTTTATTAATACGTTGATTTTTAATATGTTAAAAATACATAACAAATTTATGTTACATATGACATGTGACATATTGACAATTGACAAAAATAAAATGGATTTCATATTATCCATTTGGACCGAAATATTGGACTTAATTAACATATTCTTATAATGTTAATTAAGTATAGTGGAAGATGTAATCATTCTTTTTACACTAGGCTTGCATACCTAATGCTTCTTGTGGAAGAGCAACTAGCCCATGCATTGGCCTTCCTCTTCCTCCCAACCGGTTTTCCCTTGGAAAGAACAAGGGTGCTTTTTGCTTAAATTATTATCATTCTCTATATGCATGGGTTGATAATAATATTATTCATTCACTTCACATAATATAATTTTTAGAGAGATAAAAATTACATTCTTCCTTACCCCTTCTCCTACCCGGTTTTAGGAGCAAAAACCAAACATTTTTTGGTTCAATTTTTCACTAGATTAATATTATACTAGCTCAAATAATATTGATTAGATTAAGAGTTAGCTTTGGGTATTATTCCTAAGGAGAGATCCTACACTTGGATCTTGTTCTTCCATTAAAGGAAAGCTCAAGAACAAAAGAAAAGGAGATTTCTTTTGTGCCCATTTGAACCGAAATTTCAATGTAAGGATATGATTTCTTCTCTATTTTATTATATTGTTTGCATGCATAAAATCCGTATTTAATTTTATGACAAATTAATTTCGACATATATGAGTATGTTAGAGTGTATATAAATCTACATTTCCTTCACAAATATCATCTTACATCAGGCCCATTTTTATCAGTCTTCCTTTAATATAACCAAAGTTGAATCATTAAGAGAAACAATAAAATCGATTAGGCAGCAAGTTTGACAACTACTCAGTACCCACTCCAAAATCAAATTCCTTCGCCCAAAAAAAAAAAACAAAAAAAAAAACAGTAATATACACAGTAGTGAAAACACAATACCTAATCACCAATTTAAATAAGAGAAGTGAGCTAAGTTTGTTAACTCATATATATATATATATATATATATATATATATATATATATATATATATATATATATTGTTGAATGGTTAATAATAGAAAATATTTTTGCTTAACAAAAAATAAGAGAAAATTATACAAGTGACTCACCATCTTGCTTAAGAGTTTTGGGAGTAAGATGAACAACATCCTTTGCAAAATACCGAACAAACATTGTCCTTAGGCAATAAAATTCAACCATTACATAGCTCCACCCATCAACTCCTAATCATAAGAAGAGAGAACAAGAGGAACCAACAAATCCTAAAAGAACACATTTTGCCTTATTTCATCATACCCAAAGTGAATAATAATGAGGCAACTTTATCAAAATCTGTATACTAGTGAACAGACTTGTATGTATAAAAGGGGAATTAGCAATGACATAACAACCACCAACACCATAATAAATGAAAATACAGATCAGTGAAGGCAACCATACTAAATGATAAAATAGTACAACATACATCAAAACTAACAATTATAAAGAAGGACAATTTCAAAGAAGGACAAAAGATAGAATAATAGAACAATAACCCTACCAATAATAAATTAATTAATCATCACCAAATAATTAGAAAAACACAGAATGGTAAAACTAAAGACAATATAATATGTGACTAAAAGATGAGCATACATTGTTAACATCGCCACAAGCTTTATAAAGAATGTGAGTTGGTAACTACGACAAATAAATGAATAGTTAGAGAATTGTCAAAGAATTAACATTTTCATCGTCAAGCATATGATTGATGATGTGAAGATAGAGAACTGTAAGAGAACTATAAGTGAATAGTTAGAGAACTAGTGGGGAAATATTAGCTCCCAACCTTTATCCTGCAGCTTCTCAAATGGTACTACAGTTTGGTATATAGTGCAATGTGCTATTAATATAGTTACTCGGCAGTATTAATAAGACATCGTCACTACATAGTCTAAATAAAACATTGTCAACCATGACGATATATCATCGTCATGGTCTGTACATAGGGAAAATGACAAAAGATATGAGGTACCATTTCCAGCTAATTAAACAAAAAAAAACATGATACCCAATTCTTTCAGCAATATAAAATCGTTTCAACCCTTAGCAGCGTTCTAATAATAGTGTTCTTAATTACAATATTCCTAAGCATTCAACCATAAAACGCTTTTAATCTCCTTGTATATTGACAACCCATTCAGGGATTAAATTAATAAAACACCACACATCCAACATAACTTCGTCTACCTAGACTATAGTTGCCAACCTAACAAGAATTTCAAACAATACAAACTTGGTATTTAACACAGGACCACATGATTTTATCATAAACAAATTTATAAGTTCAATTTACATCAATTCTTACTCAATCGAATCATATCTAATCAATTGTACAATAATTTGACCCCAATTTGATTTCTAGATAAAAGCCCCAATTCCAAAACATACAAATTGTAATACCGGATCTTTTGAGACCTGATGACTCTTTATTTTGTAGGCATTTTTCCTTCTTTTTCGCGCGATTAGGCGCGTTTTGAGATGGTTTTCATACCCTTTCTTGCATTTTGTATCCATGAACATCGTATTGTGATTTTGCGTTTCCTTCTTGTAGAAATTGAGTCAGGAAGCAAGAAAGGATGATATCGTTGATAGCATGGGAAAGAAGAAGGAAGAGATGCTGAGAAGAGTTCTCAGCCGGCCAGTCGACTGGGAACACCTTTTAGAGAAATTTTGGAGAAGAATTGAAGCAAAAAAGAAAGAAGACTCAGTGCCGGCTGGGTGACCGGCAACCGGTTGTCCGGCAGAGAGACCAAGAAGAAAGAAGAAAGGAAGGAAAGAAGGAAGACGGGGTGCCTCTGCCGGTAGGCCGGCAGAGAACACACACCTCAATGCCTTATCATGTTATTGAAGAACAAAATTTGGAGCTCGGTGTCGGCAGTCGGTTGACCGGCCGTCGACACCGCTCAACATTTCAACCTCTCCTCTTGTGTTTTGACCTAATTTTTGGGAAGACTATATATATTTCGTCATAAGTTGTATTAGACACAATACCCTATATCTGAAATCACTCCCTAAGTTATGTTAAACTTTCCTTAATCAAGTAATAATCTTTCCTTAATTAAGCCTTAATTACTTCCTAAAATAGCTTAGATTTAGTTTAGTTGAATTATTTACATTTGGTAGTTAGGTTGTAAAAGAAGATTTTGAAGAAATTCTTCCATATTCAATCAAAAGTTGCAACTTTTCCTTAGTGTTTGACTGTTTGGTATAATTCTCTTCCTTGTTTCATTTTGTTTTCAATTGTTTACATTTCAAGTTTATTTAAGTTGTTATTTAAATTGTTTGAATTACTACAATGTTTGTTGCTTTGTTGGTGTTGTTCTCTTCAATTGTTTACATGTCTCTTACAAGTATGAGTGGGTATTCTCTTGTAGAGTTTAGGGGGATCTTGAGTAGTAGGGGTTTGAATGATGATAATGGGTAGTTAACATATGGTATTTGGGTAGAATATTTGGTCTTCACACACATGCATATAAGGTGTTTGATGAAATTTTTGTATGAAAGTGCAAGTCTTTCATTGATGTATGCTTAGTATTTCTTTACATGAAAGTGCAAAGAGATGTTTGATAGTATATTTGTGAAAGGTTATGACACAAAGTGAAGATTTTGTGTTTGACTTTAGGTAAGACTACGTAATTAGTGTTTAAACCTAGACCAAATCACTACCCATTACTTGTTAACCTCATAATCTTGTCCATCCTTACTTGGGTGAACCCAAAAACTCTACCTTTTATCAAATTTGTTAAATCTTGTTTCATTAATCGTTCTTGCTTTATTCATTTTCATTAGTTTACACTTTAGTCAATAGTTAAACCACCACTTTTAATTATTATGCTAAAATTAGATTCAAACAAGCTAAGTACTAATCCCTGCCATCTTGTGTTCGACACTCGATTATACTAATTAATTGAGTTTATTTATAAATTGTTTTTGAGAAGAGAAATGACAGCAAAATCTCTCTATCAAAATGGCACCGTTGCCGGGGATGACATTAGGTTATACTTAGTCAGTTAGAGTCTTAGGCTTAGTCTTAGTGTAGTTGTTTGTTCATTTGAGTAGTGACTTGTTTTCTTGTAGAGTGTTTGTGTTATTACTAATCCCTAGTGCCTAAAAAATACTAGGAGTCTAACGATTTATTGAGTTACATGCCTAGGAGAAATAATCACGCTTTTCTTCAAAATTCGGACCCCGATCCACGAGAGGTTTTTCTGAGCTTTAAAGACTAGGACTATAGCAAGAGTTTGAGGCTCCGCTCAAGAACCTTAAACCAACCAACCACATCCACCCAATCGCACCTTGAAACCACCACTCAAGAGCAAACAAACGACACAATTGGTCCTTTCATAAAAAACCCTTTTCACGATTTTTAACTTCCCACACATACACCACCACAAACACCACCACATACACAAAATACAAACCCTCAAATGGCGGCTTTAAGAGATTACAATGTACCCAACCCGGACGACTCCTCTTCACCAATCAATTTCGGTCCCTTGGCTCCAAATAACTTTGAGATTCATCTCGCCTAATTCGGATTGATTAAGAGGGATAACTTTCTTGGAAATGTGGACGAGGATGCCCCACATCTTCGCAAATTCAAGAGCAAGGTTGCCATGATGAAAAGAAACAGAGTCTCAGAAGACACTCTAAGACTCATGTTGTTTCCGTTTACTTTAAAAGACAAGGCGGATAGATGGCTAAATGTCCATGCACCAAACACATTCACAACTCGGGATGCTTTGGCAAAGGCATTTTTGGCCAAATATGACCTTTCTTCAAAAAATGGCCATGCTCCGAAATGATATTACAACTTTCCAACAAGAAGACGGGGAATCTCTTGGGGAGGCACGGGACCGTTTCCAAGACTTGATTGCTAGATACCCCCACCATGGTATCTCGGCGTGGTATGTGACTCAAACATTCTTTCAAGCGTTGTTGCCAAGGACCAAGGAAATGGTAAATGCATCGGCGGGAGGAGGCTTTGACCACCTTGGTGATGCCAATGGTTTGGGTCTTATAAAGAAGATGGTGGACTCCGAGTCAAACTATGGGTCTAGAGGGAATATGTTGAGAAGGAATAATCGATATCTATCGGAAACTATCTCTCCCGCTAATGCGGAGACAAATGCGAAAATTGACCTTCTTACTAAGAAGCGTGAGGACATGGGTAGGAAGCAAGTGCATCAAGCGAGTTCTTTACATGGGCTAACCATGGTAAAGAATGTGCAAGCACCTACTTGTGAATCTTGTGGAGGGATGAGGCATAGATATGATGTTTGTGCCAATGATCTTTACAACAACATGGGCGGTTAAGATGAGGTACAAGATATTAATGCCTTTCAAGCCAACAACAACCCCGCTAGACCTCCAAGGGCACCATTCAACAATAATCAAAACACCTACAACCCGAATTCCAATTATTATCATCCCGGTTTGAAGAATCATTCCAATTTTAGCTATAGAAGCACCAATGTTCAAAATACACCACTGATATGGCTGTCGCAACCTATCAAAAATAACCCAAAGGTCTCTAATTAATGCAGTCAGGGAAGTCGAGATCGTATCCACAGGGAGGCTAATTGCGATCTATTTGTAATTTAAGCCTGTCTAAGTAACCAACGGGGTTTGTTTGATTTTGTTCTAAACTAGAGCAATAAATAAAAGGATTAGAAAGAGATTTTAAGTTGAGAAAAGTATAAAGGAAAGGATCTAGGACATCGGTTCACCATGGATTATTACGGGTCAAAGTTAGGGTCATAGGTTAGTCTCAACTACCGGTCCATAGGGCAGTGAAAAATTCCTCTCGGTCCGCTATTCGCCCTAGAATGCTTCTAGCGGGCTCTCACAACTTACTAGGGCACTCTAATGTTTGTGACAGGTTTAACCCTCACTAGGCTCTCGATCTTCGGAGTTTACTAATTCAATTAATCAATTACGTTGACTTAACTAATTAATTGCAATTAAATATCACAATTAACAACATAGACCAATTATATCGACTAATCTAATTACCCAATTAATACCATCTCAATCCATGGCTCTCCTAAATCCTAGCAAAAGGTTAGCTACTGATGTCGATAATAATGATAACAACTGATATAGATGTGAAATAATGAGAATTCATAATCAAATAAATTGAAAGATAAATGAACATAAACTAAAATTAATAAGAATGAGAAGAGAATAAAAAGATGAATAAAAGAAAGGATTGAATTAAATTACCAAGTATGAATCCAAGTATGAGCAAGAAGAGAAATTAATCTAGATATAAAAGTTTGAGAGAAATCCTACGTAGTAATGTTTCCGGTTGTCTGCTTGCATCCAATTCAAGTGTAAAAGGTGTAAACCTAACTAAAAGATTATAAGGGCTTTTATAGTCTAATCCTGAAAAAGGAAATAAAACCAATAACTTAAGCGTTTAAAACAATCTTAGTCGATCAAAAAGATAGCTGAGGTCGACCGACTGAAATCATGAAGTCGACCGACATAGTGAGCATGTAGGACGACAAAGCTGCTACAAGTCCCAAGCAATTATTCCTGCGTCGATCAAAGGAAGTGAAGGAAAGAGTTGGTCGAACAATTGAATGAGCAAGGTAGGATGACATGGCTACTATGTCCATTGACATGAACTATAAAGTCGTTTGACCAACAAGCGTCGCGCAATTTCTACAGCGTGCACCGATCTTCAAATGGCTGCCATTTCTTTGTTACTTGGCCGAATCAAGCGTTTTTTATGGCGTTGTAAAGTTCAGAGGATAAGCTTTTACCTCCAATTTGAATCACTTGATTATCAGTTATAGAACTCTAGTTATAGCTCTCTAAATTAGGCATTGATAATGTGAAGCTCTCATTTTGCTCTATAAGCTTCCTTGCGTCACTAAGGACTCCAAAATAATGGTTTTTGAGCTCTATTTACATCAAGAATAGGAATGGGAGCTCGTCTCACATTTGTTGATAAGATTTGGCTCACATTTGCACATTTGGCGAATAACCTGTAAAAACCATAACATGTACCTAAAGTAGAAAACAAGGGGAATATAACAATAAATGGGATATAAATTGCACATAAACGCGTGCCCAAATAGAAGATTACTCGCATATAATGAGCATGCATCTGTAATACCCGCCCTGTTTAGGGATCCGTTGACCGACCCTTTGTCCAAAGGAGAGAATTAGCAAGGGATAAGGGAGAGATTAATTGATCAGCGTACCTTGTTACTAGCTCGACCTAGTTAGGGTTACTCGGCCGAGTAACTGTTATACTCGATCGAGTAGGACGTACTCGGCCGGGTATGTCTATACTCGACCGAGTACCTTGTCAGTCAACACGTTATTATAAAATGCGGAGTCTAAAATGTAATTCACTTTTCGACAGTTCCTTTCTCATTCTAACCCTAATCTCTCTCTCTCTCTCTCTCTCTCTCTCTCTCTCTCTCTCTATCTCGCTTTCTCCCAATCATATCATATGACCCTATACTTCTCACATGGCCTTGGATACTAACCCAAGAAGGGATATGGTTTGTGCATGATGTCATTGAGTCGGGTTGTCGCCGTCATCAGCATCGGCTACGTCTTAAGGTGAGTTAGTGTTTAAGGGTTATCTTTCAGTAGATCTTGATTAGTTTAGTAATAGGATATGGTTTTTACTTGTAGGGTTCATCTTCTTGCGTGGCTTTTTTGTTCGACGCACTGTCATGGAATAGCGAAAAGGTAGGATTTCCCTACTCAGTTGCCTGTTTAATTGATATAAGACGAATTCATTGTTATATTGGCATGATTAGTATCATTATTGGAATTGTCTTTCTTGGTTGTTGTTTGTCTATGGTTGCGAGGTGCGTCCTCGGCTGAGTGGAGTCATCATTCTAGAATGGCTTCATGCCCTTGATTCGCCCCTTGTGGATCCCGTCACAGGGGGGATGTGCACATTAATGGACATGGTTATTTCTCATTGCGATGAGCAGGGCTTAGGTGGGCAAGACTGTGGTCCCCCACTGGTGGTGAGAATTACCTGTTACGATGGGTAATCTAGCAGGGCTACACACTTGAGTGTGTAGTCAGTCAATGGTTACTGGTAGAGTCTGGAGGATGATTTTATGATTGGATTGAATTGTATTAGCTGTCTTTGTGCATTCCTTATCTTGATTACTCAGTGAACTGGCCCCGTTTATGTTTTCAAAACTGTGGTTATCCATTCGGGGATAGTGAGCAGTTGGTTTAGCAGGTGTTGCTTGTTACGATGCTTACGGGACATGGAAGGGAACCGAGTCATCACGTTGTCTTACTAGTTGCCGCTATCACTCATGCTTAGTAGTTCTTTCAGTTGTTTACGTTGTAATATTTCTCACGTTCGTTTATGTTGTAAAGGATATTTAATAAATGTTCTATTATTGTTGATTTTATCTAGTTACCTCGGGAAACCGAGATGGTAGCACCTTTATACGCTGGGGTGGTACTTGGTAAGGCACCTTGGTATATGAGAGTGTTATAAAGTGGTATTAGAGCGACGATTTTGGAACCTGAACCAATAAACCAAATGAATGTAGGGTGTCAAATTAAAATGAACCTGGTGTATGTCTGTTGGGAGCCCTCTTATGACAGTTTTAGGTGAGAAGACGCCTTCATCTCAGAATTCCGGCCCCATCATGCTTAAGCCAGCAACGTAAACGTTTCGGAATATATGTATATATGTGTGTGTGTGTGTGTGTGTGTGTGTGTGTGTGTGTGTGTGTGTGTGTGTGTGTGTTGAATTTGTGACATGTGGTTCCTGAAGTATGTGTGAATGGTGAAATAGATAGAATGCAAGTATGGTAATACTGTGTGTATGTATGTGTGGATGAGTCGAGTAGTTGATCTAAAGTTTTATGCATGGTTGTAAATGACAAAATAAGTAATGATGGATGGTAATGTTATCACATGTAAAAAAATGACAAGGAGTATGAATGGCCGAGTTAGTGGTGTATGCTTAGATGGAGTTGATGCTTGTAGATGTATGATTTTGCTTATGTCCTATTGGTAATATAATCAAGTTGAGTACGATATATGTGTTTGTGACATGAATCATTTATGCTAAAGGGTTATATGAAGTATAACATGTGTTGCGTAAGTGAATCGTCATGGGTGTATAATTGAAAAGTTGCTTAGTGTATGATAGAGGAAAGGTCTAAGTGTGACGAGCCCCGAATAAGTGGAACTCCGAACAATGTTTACTATTTTGCAGGGAAATACTCTCAGAATCTTCAAATTCCGTTAATGTTGAGGTAAACTCGGCCAAGTAAAGTAGATACTCGACCGAGTTGGCCAAATTTGGCCGAGTATAAAGGCACTCGGCCGAGTACTCAGAATGACGATTTAAGCCAACTACTAATCTCTGAGTACTCGACCGAGTTGACCAAATACTCGACCGCTCTACTCGGACGAGTAGTCCCAGAACTCGGCCGAGTACCCCAAATTCGTGGTCTAACTCGATCTTTTTCCGGAAACCCTATAACTCTTTTTAACTCCAATTTCCGCCTCACTCTCTTATTTTTCACACAAATCTCATAAAATTTTCTCTCTCAAACAAAACCTTGGGTGATTTTGTTAACTTTGCTCTTGGATTTGCTTGCTCTTGCCTTTGCGTTTCTAAATCAATTACGACTTAAGGTAATGTAACTATCAAAACTCTTTATTTCTAATCAAGTTAAGTGGGAAATTTGCCTCAAACTTGAAAATTTTACTCTTACAATCCACGTATTTTTACTTGTATGATGCTAATTTGGTAGTAACTGCTCTTAATCATCGATTTATTCATGCAAAAGACAATTTATATACTTAAAATCACCAATTTTAAGTCGGAAATTTTCTAGGGTTTTGCTTCAAACTTTCGATTTTGGTCACTTAGATTTCTTTTACGATTTTCATAAAGGGTTAATTGTTGGTGACAATGTTTTAATAAGTTGGTATTTCATGTCTTTTGATAGAAAACTCCGTCTTAAAAGTGTATAAATTGAAAAATCGCCTTTACCATGCTGTAATTTCCGGAAAATTCTTGTTGAACTTGTACTTTTTGCAGCATGCCGAAATAAAAAGCACCTACCAAGAAGCGGACCCGTGCTAATGCCGCCGTGGAGGTTGACTAACCGAGCCAAGAGCCTCTTGTTCCTTCGGTCGATGAATATCCATCCGTAATCTTTGCTGATTTTAAACAACTAGCTGCTTTTGTGGCCTTGATGGGTCAGACCATGAGACCGACTCATTATATGGACCCTGATATTTGGACAACCTTGGGGGTGAAGTCGGAATCTCACACATATTCGAGATCTTGGGAAGGTAGGGGTTATATCATCTTCGAAAGAAGTCTTACCCGTTTCTTACCTTGGGGTTTTTGAGCTCTTTTGTCTATGATGTGGGTGGGAAAACTATTACTTTCTGCCTTATGAACACCGACCATAAGGTGACTCTTGACCAGTTTGCTGACCACCTTGGGTTGGAGGGTAAGGTGGAAGGATACTTGCGTGATGTCATGACCAACAGTGGAACACCTCACTACCTACCCTGTCTTACCGGTAGACTTGTCCCGAGCTCGAGTGCCATGTTGATTAACGATGTTCAACATGTGTCTCTCCGCATGTTTTTGAGAATGATGACCTGTTTACTGTTTGGGCGGGATGATGTGAGTAAGTTGAACACCCATGAGGTGATGCTTCTAATGTCCTATCTTAACCCTTGTCAGGGGAAGCACTTTTACTACAGTGCTCACGGGGTCGTGTGCTGCAATTTGGCACTAATGGCTCGATCCAAGAACCGTTACCTTACTTGTGGAGCCGTAGTGACTCGCTTAGCTCAGAGACTGACTGATTTTGAGGCCCCTCCATCATCAAAACCTGGCTTGTTTAAGACTGCCCCTACTATGGATGAGAGGTACTGGTGCCACATTAAGTGGCTTAAGAGGTTAGATGACGGGTCCCTAGCTTGGAGCGTGAAGGAGACCAAGTGGATGATACTCCTCGATCCTGAGAACTTACCGGTGGTTAACCACCTAGATGAGTATGACCCGCGTAGTGGGTAACCTAGACATGAGCCCCAGTTCTACCTGATCAATTCCACCATCCTCCTAGACTTGCCTGAGCTGATCACTACCTCGGAGAAGCAGACGACCATTCCCCCACCTCGCGAGCATCGTAGAGGGAGGGCGATGAGAGAGGCCGAGACTGAGCCTTCCTATACCGCACATAGCTTCTATCCGACCCAGTACACGCCCTACCCCACCGTCTAAGACCCTAGGATGCAGATCAGTGAGCTCACGGAGCGGATTTCGTCCACTTTGGTGTTGCGAAACATGCATGAGATGGCCTACAACCAGGGTATATGGACGGAGTTGGCACAGGCGGTATGGTGGAGAGGGCCCGAAAATGACACCGGGCTGTTCCATAGTTACAGGGTGGACCCCAACTCTTGGAGATCACCGACGAACTACGAGTATGGTTGTCTCGCAGGACTGTGAGGGAGCCAACTATGACAGCCAACTAGATGAGGCATGGAGGTGGACCGACGGTGGAGGCTACTCATCTGGAGCTTATTAGGGAGCGGGGACATTCGGTATAGGTGGTGGCGAGGATATGGATGAGGATGCGGACATCTGAGCTCCGCTTTGATCTTTATGGATTTGTTGTTGGATATTTGCTAGACTTTTATCGTACTTTCTTTTTATTTGTTTTGGATGATTGTAATCGGCCATAAGGCCAACACTTGTTTTATTTTCTTCGTATTTTTGGGGTCGTCGAGGCCGGGATACTTGTTTGGGTGGTGGATATGATACGTGTTTTGCAGGTGCATCCTTTCAATGTTATGAGGGTGGAATATGAAATGTCACATTCTGGTCTAGAAAACTTGACCAAGCAACTGGTACTTGGCCGAGTATCGCGTACTTGACCGAGTACTCGTCAGTACTCGATCGAGTAGCCTGGCGTTGCGTCTGTGGTTGTTTAAGTTTGTTGTGTAATAAACTCAAGTTATTTGTTTTTGTTCTATATGTATCCATGGGTGTCCTAGTATCAGTATGAGTCTCGGATGGTATGAATATGGTCTATATGGTGACGGTACGTCGGCGTGGCTTGAATTGAGATAGTATCGATATGAGAGTTGGTATGGATGATGGCATGGAAATCTTATCGTACTTGTTAAAGTTGTGTGTAGTTTACACCTCTCCTTGTGAATGTGGTGGTTGTCCTACTTATGTTCCATACATGTTTTTAATTGTTAAGAAAACTTATATATCTTCCATGATGGTTGTTTCTACATATATGCATGTCTCGTCTTACGGGTGGGGTTAACTTCGGGGACGAAATTCCTTTTAAGAGGAGTAGATAACATCGCGACAAAAGTTATGGCAAAGTTAGCAAAAACTTCTTTAATGTTTTACTTTTGAGTCTTTAAGCCGTCGCTTCACGACTTAAATTAATTTAAGACATCGGCTTTATTTCTTAAATAGTTTGACGGTTGCATATAGTGATAGTATAGTGACCTCATGGTTGGCAAAATCATGTCATGTAATGATAATAACTTAGTCTTATATACGTCATAAGTTTAAGTGGTCTTCCTTATTGCGTGAGTACTAGGTGATCTCCGGAGCTTCCTTGTCGTGTTGTTTTGGGAAGTGGGACGAACTTCGAGGAATAAGTTTCTTTTAAGGGGGAAGACTGTAATACCCGCCCTGTTTAGGGACCCGTTGACCGACCCTTTGACCATAGGAGAGCCTTAGAAAGGGATACGGGAGAGATTAGTTGATCAGCGTAACTTCTTACCCGACCTAGTTAGGGTTACTTGGCCGAGTAACTGTGATACTCGACCGAGTAGGGCGTACTCGGCCGAGTATGTCTATACTCGACCGAGTACCTCGTCAATCAACGCGTTATTAAAATGTGGAGTCTAAAATGTAATTCACTTTTCGACGGTTCCTTTCTCTTTCTAACCCTAATCTCTCTCTCTCTCTCTCTCTCTCTCTCTCTCTTTCTCTCTCTCTCTCTCTCTCTCTCTCTCTCTCTCTCTCTCTCTCTCTCTCTCTCTCTCTCTCTCTCTCTCTCCCAATCATCTCATATGACCCTATACTTTTCACATAGCCTTGGACACTAACCCAAGAAGGGAGATGGTTTGTGTATGAAGTCATCGAGTCGCGTTGTCACCGTCATTAGCATCGGTTGTGTCTCAAGGTGAGTTTATGTTTAGTGGTTATCTTTCAGTAGACCTTTATTAGTTTAGTAATAGGATATGGTTGTTACTTGTAGGGTTCGTCTTGGAGCCTTGTGTGGCTTGTTTGTTGGATGCACTGTCATGGAATAGTGAAAAGATAGGGTTTCCCTACTCAGTTGCCTGTTTAATTGATTTAAGACGGATTGATTGTTTTATTGGCATCATTAGTATCATTATTGGAATTGTCTTTCTTGGTTGTTGGATTGGTTGTTGCTTGTCTATATTTGCGAGGTGCGTCCTCGGCTGAGTGGAGTCATCATTTGGGAATTGCTTCACGCCCTTGATTATCCCCTTGTGGTTCCCGTCACAAGGGGGATGTGCAGATTAATGGACATGGGTTATTGCTCGTTGTGACGAGCGGGGCTTAGGTGGGCAAGGCTGCGGTCCCCCCACTGGTGGTAAGGATGAACTATTGCGATGGGTAATCTGGCAGGGCTATACACTTGAGTGTGTATTCAGTCACTGGTTACTGGTGGAGTCTTGAGGATGATTGTATGATTGGATTGAATTGTATTAGCTGTCTTTATGCTTTCCTTATCTTGATTACTCAGTGAACTGACCTCGTGTTGTGTTTTCAAAACTGCGGTGATCCATTCGGGGATGGTGAGCAGTTGGTTTAGCAGGTGTTGCTTGTTACGATGCGTGCGGGACATGGAAGGGAACCGAGTCATCACGTCGTCTTACTAGTTGCGACTGTCACTCATACTTAGTAGCTCTTTTAGTTGTTTACGTTGTAATCTTTCTCACGTTGGTTTATGTTGTAAAGGATATTTAATAAATGTTCTGTTATTGTTTATTTGATCTACTTACCTCGGGCAACCGAGATGGTAGCGCCTTTATATGGTGGGGTGGTCCTTGGTAAGGCACCTTGGTATATAGGGATGTTACAACATCAAACCTCCCCTAACCAAATCCTTGCTTGTCCCCAAGCAAGCAATATACCTAAGACACAAAAAAAGGAACTAATGGAGCGGCATATAACTCAGAGCTAGCTATACAAAAGACTCGTCAAACCAAATTAATGCAAAAGTAACACCTATGCTAAAGAATAAATCCCATAGCTAAAGCACAAAAATTCAAATGCAAACGAGTTAAACTAATGACCAAAGACTACCAAACCATCGACCTTGCAAGACCATCTATGTCGGACTCTCACGGGTCACTCATCTCTCAAATAAGCACGAGGTGAGTATAAATTTTGTAAGAGAGAAAGGAAAATAGTCACTCACCTAACTACGACCTACAAAAACATGTATGCAACATGATATGTATCTCTAGCTACCGTACACATACACTCTAACCGAATAAGGCCCATAACACATGCCGAGGACTTACATATGATTGTGAGGTGAGGAAAATGGGTAAGAAAGGGCAAAATAAATTGGATATGTGGAGGTAAAAGCCAAACTAGCACCAAACACAACAAAAAATAAACACATTCCACTTATAAACCCAACATGAAGAATTAAGCACAGTGCCAAGTGCAGCATAAACTAACCCACAACATCAACAAAACTACTTTTATAATATGAAATAACAACATAGGAGTAATATGAATCTCCATCTTTTTCAACTTCATTTTTCTCATTTTGTTTCTCTTTCTTTTTCATATTTTTTCATTTCTTTTCCAGTAACATTTTTTTTCATTCATCAATTTTTCACCTTCCTTCCAACATAAAAGCATTCTTCATAAATTGACCACAACAAGACTTCCAAAACTTAACAACAAGACTAACTTGAAAAGGGTAGGCCATATAGGAATGTTCTGAATAAATGGGTCAAAACAAGGCAAATTTGGCTAATGTGAGGCTAACAGGTAAAACATAAAGGAAGGGTCACCTCTCCACATATGTCACCGCTACAAACCCGAGTGTATGCAGGCAATAAGAGACAAATTTCATGCTTATGCAAATTGATGTTACATGCTTTGTAAGGAGTACTACTCACATCCTAAATGAAACTGGTAATGAATGTCACCAGTTTATAAAGCTCTAAATATTAGAATGTATAGTAGATTGCCAACAATTAGGTCAAGTCTATTCGTTTGGTAGAATTTATCATAAACGCGTAATCAAAGCAAATGAATTTATCGAAATAGGGTGTCAAACAATGCAAGGCTTAAACGAGCTAGCAAGAGTATAAAAGCAATGTCATCATTGTTATATAGCCACTCCGACTCAACCTAAATTGTTTTTTTTTTTTTTTTTTTTTTTTTTTTTTTTTTTTTTTTATAAATGCATGCAGAAATCCAAGAAATATGCATATGGATACAACACTGACATATGTATACCCTCCTCAAACCAAATCACACAATGCCCTCATTGTGTTCAGCAAACAACAACAACATTAAAATATAGGGGAACATGATATACGAACAAAATGAATATATGTGAGGGAAAGAGAACTCACAATTATTGCAAAGCGGACCTCCCCAAACCAGCATCAAACATATGGAGGTCGTGGCCAGCTGCCACCAATCAAAACCGGAAAAGTTCGGGTCTTCAGCATCAAACTCTATCACGCATATAAGGACCTGCGTGGCACTCGGGTGAAAAACTAGTCTCTTTCCAAAAATTATATTCATATGAAGCTATACTAACATGCTAATTATAAATTGAAATAAAGCACACTTTTACAAAGGTTTTATAACCGGGTTGCCTCCCGGTCAGCGTTGGTTTATGTGGTCCTTCTCGACCTCTGTCACCTCATTTACCAAAACAACTGAGCAGCCCACAACATGGCCGCTGACTGAATGAGGTTCCCTCAGCATTCTTCACCTTGGCCTTAGGCCACCATGGAAACTTATTTTCTGAAACAGAAGGGTATACCGTCACACAGGCTAACTCACTACACTTAGCCCTCGGGTGCTCCTTCTTCGCTCATGGCATGGAATATCCTAGAAATCCGCCATAATCAACATTTTCAGTTGTAGAAATTACACCCAATGCACCAATTCCACCTTCTGAATCCTCATAGGAGCTCAACCTGTCATGTCTCGAAGAAAGAGAAAGAAAGGAATGGTCCTCCATCTCGCTCCCAATATGGGGCGGAGTTGTCACAACAACAACAAAACATGGCTCAACTGTGGGACTATCAGCTACCCTAAAAGATTCTACAGGGGAAACAACATGGCAAGGTACAACTTGCATAGGTGCCCTACGAACACTAGATTGAGTGTATGTTGGTTTCTCACCCCCCACCTTAAATGTCAGAGTTCTCGCTCCTACGTCAATTATTGCACTAGCAGTGTGCAAAAATGGTCTCCCTAAAATAATAGGGGTATGTGTATCCTAAGGAATGTCCAACACAATGAAATCAACGGGTATAAAGAACTTCCCAACCCGCACAGGAACATCCTCTAGGATCCCTAAAGGTCGTGACAAGGAACGGTCTGCCATCTAGACAGTCATATTTGTGCATTTAAACTCAGTTAAACCTACCTCTTTAGCTGAAGACAAAGGTAAGCCACTGACATTGGCACCCAAATCACATAAACCATTATCTATAGTATGGGTGCCTATAGAACAAGGGACATAGAAACTACCTGGGTCAGCTAATTTAGGTGGAGACTTGTTTTGTAGGAGTGCACTACACTCCTCAGTAAAGGCAATGGTCTCCACCTTATCAAAACTCCTCTTTCAATTCAAAATTTCTTTTATAAACTTAGCATAAGAAGGTACCTGAGTAATGAGTTCTGTGAATGGAACGGATACCTGGAGATTCTTGACAAGCTTTAAAAACGTCCCGAATTGTTGCTCAATCTTGGTATTTAGCTGTTGGGCCGAAAATGGGCGCTTGATCACAATTGGTGGCTCAGCAGCTTTCTTCTCTTTATCAGAATTTAACTTCTTAGCAGTATTAGAAGTCGAATCATTAGCAATAGGCAGCGGACCAGCAATCTTATCATTGACATTAACATTAACATCCAATTCTTCAATAACCAAATCACCACCAATCTCGGCATCTCCGGTCCGTCATAAGTAAAACCACTCCTTAGGTTGATAGCATTGACCGTTTCATGCCATATTATTCATATTAATTACTAACTAATTAACCTAAGTAGAAACTCCCAAAAATTAGGGTTAAAACTTAAACAAAGAGGAGTGGGATTCAACTTACAAAGTGTAGTGATGAAGAAAAAGATGATAGATTCCCCTAAAGCAAGCTTGGATCCATGGAAGAAGGTGTTTGCGGGGTTTTAGAGAGAAGGGAGAAGATTTGGGGTGAGAAGGAAAAAGATAGAATGAATGGGGATAAGGGGATAAGATATCCTTATCCCGTGTTCTGATTCAGCGCCACTCGGTCGAGTGTCACTTACTCGATCGAGTGCCAAGTCCACTCGGCACTCGGTCGAGTGAACCTCAAACGTTTGAGTGCGGCATAGTTCTCAGCAATGACCAGTTTTCGTAAAATAGTCATATCTCACTCGTTTCTTAGTCATTTTGGGTGTGTGACCTACCATTTGAATCGTAAGATAAAAAGCTATCGCCCTCAATTAGAATCACATATATACCATGTCTAGATCTAAAGTTAAGATAGTTTTAAGACGACCCTTCTATAGGCGGACATTATAACAACTCCACTAAGTCTAGTATAGGTTATACTCGGTCCACTTTATAGTTATACCTCACTCCTGAGTCACCTCTAGTCTAGTCTAAGGTCCTCTCACGCATTCCAAGGTTCCTTTCCGGGTCCCACAATATCAGGGTATTACAATCTTCCCCCCTTAAAATGAACTTCGTCCCCGAAGTTTGCCTCACTCTCTCTTTTCACAATTATTCCTCAATCTTCTCTCAAGTCTCATTACCGGTTCTCATGTACTCTGATGGTGAGCGAGTCGTTGTTCACTCCCAATCAAACATATTTATATTCTCAACAAACAATTAGTTAGTGGTTAAGTCGAGGTCGATCCATGGGACGGTGTGCTTTGGGTTCTAAGTCTATCTATCTCAATTTATGCTAGTGTCACAATTGATTGGGGTTTGTAGTTGTGTTCTAGACTAATGCAAGTAATAACGTAAAACAAGCAATAAAAGGAAGGATGTAAACAATTGACTAAAAGTGCTAGGATATCATGGGATCATAGGGGATTCATGGAAGTTGATCATACAAACATGTTCTCAATTATATAGCAAGCATTTATTGTTGTGATGGGATCGAGTTAGTTTATATCTTATAATCCCTAAGAAGGTTTGGGTCCCGGAGCCGAATCGATTAGATTGTACAACACCTACAAGTCGACTTAGTCCTTCCTATTCAACTATATGCATGGTCTAATGAGACTCAAGTTGGTTTATGTCTTACAAGTCTCATTGAAAAGGTAAGTGATGGGTAAAAAATGCAAGGATTCATAGGCTTAGCATTTCATCAAACATAACATGTCCATAAGTTGAAATCACAACAAGCAAGCAAATTAATTATGAAGACATATTAGATTAAGCATGAATCATTCCCCATGTTGGTTTCCCCTAATTACCCATTAATCCTAGCTAAGAGACTACTCACTTATTATCATGGGAAACATGTCATCAATGGTGTCAATCATCACAACAAGTATAAACATGATAAGAGAATGAGGAAATAAACAATAAAGAGTAAAGAGTAAAGGAATTGTACCAACTTAGGAATGATCCAAATATAAAGTAAAGAATAAAATAAGAGAACTTGATTGATTGATGGAAGGTTGTAAATCTCCCAATAATAACCCAATAATCTTCAATTACTCAATAATAATAAACTTGAACAATAATTAAAGGAAGATTAATGTGGAATGATTGAGATTTATCTATTCTAATCTATTCCTAATCTAATCTAAGAGGATTTTCTATTATGGGAACTTCTTACTAAGAGGGCTTGGTCCTTTTGATTATTACAATTGGAGTATATATAGTAGTACATCATTAGGTTAAGTAAGGTTAGATTAGTAAATAGCATTGCTAAGTGTTGAGTAGGGAAATGCTCCTCTCGAAGGAGATGCGTATATCACGTTTCTAGTCCCGCCAAAATATGCTCGTCTCGAGCGTCTGGAGAATAGGCACGGGCTCCCTGGACTGTGATCCGAGCGGATCGTGGAGGAGACGCTTGGATTATGAGGCGAGAAGACGCTCGTCTTGGAGGGGAGACGCTCGGATAATAGGAAAGGAAGATGAGCGTCTTGAAGGGGAGACGCTCGTCTTGGGTCTGGGGATGAGCGTCTTGAGTCTCGGGACGCGCGGATTGGCGGACAACTTGTCTATTTGAGCTCGGATCGTAAAACGGACGTCATTTCCTCATCCGGACTCCTATTGGAGTGATTCAAAAGGCTAGACCAATTTATTTTCCGACACCGTTTCAGCTAGCATACTTTAAGAGCCAAAGGAGCAACTCTTGGTTTGGGTTCCGAGCAATTTCTTTACGTAATGGCTTCCTTCTCGTCATCCTTGATTTTAAGCCTATGATCCTTCTATATACTCTTTATTCCTACATCCTTGGTCATCATTCTTGCCTCCTCTTCATACTAGTCCATCCAATATCGTCAAAAATCTTCTAAATATGCATGGGAGACGGGAATTTCTGCCTAATTATCTTCTTTCCTAAAAAACATACGAAAGGCATTAGGAAAGCAAAATAGAAAGCATTTGACGGATAAAATGGCTATGGAATGTTATAATAGTATGAAAAATAGGTTCAATTAGGGGACTAAATGTGCTCAAATATGAGTCACATCAAATATCCCCAAACCGAACCTTTACTCGTCCCGAGTAAAGAGGTGACAAAAACTAGGACCCTTATTCAAACGAACCTACTAATATAGCCGATGTGAGACAATTAGCGGGTCTCACTCCGCCTCTTCAAATCACAACAAGACAACCATGAGGTAGGATGCCTTCTTACAAGGTAAGGTGGGGCTTGCCAAAATGGCGACACATCCAACCATTAAAGCACACAAAACAAGTAAATGGATGCATCTACAAAAATGAATAGCCACTTTGCTCATCTAAGTGGCGGAAATTATCTAAAGGGGAAGCAATCTAAGGGTACACATTCCATCATAGATACGGTTTCTTCAAAATACTAAGCCTAGAAGGATACCAATAAATCACCTCCAAGTTGTGTCAAGCTAGGGTACCTTTGTCCTCAATTGTTAAATGCTTTCGTCAAGAGTAGGCTCCCTATGGTGTTAGAAACACTGGAGTATCGCGGAATTCCCCTTCTTGCCTAGACAAGAAGAAGGGTCGTCCCCTCTCTACCATGCACAAAGGTGGATATGATGGAAAAGAGATCAATAGTATTTGAGTTTCATATGGGTGTTTGCTTTTTGTTGTTGTTTTTTCCCCTAATTTGTGGCATTTGACATTTGAGAACACTTTTCTTTTTGCTATTTCTTTTGATGTTTGGCGTTTTCAACACTTGACAATTTCAACTTTTTGCATTTCTTTTTGAACATTTTCAAAGCTACCCTATTTGTAGTGAGGGTGCTTATTGTTGAAGCATAGGAGTTTTTTTTTTACTCCTCTTTCTTTTTTGATGCAATTGCAAACTTTTTCATTTTCATTTCAATACTTAAACTCAAATTTTTGAACAATTTTTGTGTCCATTCCCTTTGATGACAAAATGTGGTAGAACATGGATGATGGTTGCATGGTTTCAAGGGTCACCTTGGAATAAATGGTAGCCAAGGAGTTATCACACTACAAGGTACTCTTGACTAGGCCTTAATCCATGGGTCAAAGGATACTAGCATGATACATCCTAGGGTGTTTTACAAGTATTCTAACAAGCAAAGTCTTAAGAAGAAAAAGTATCTACAAGGGCCTTATATACACTTGTCAAGCTTCCCGAATAGATGTTTTCACAAAATTTTTCCTAACATGCAACTACATGCCATGATGCAACTAACATATATACAACCTAATGCATATGCTTCTACCAACTAGTATGACATTTAATCTAAATGCAATCCTATAATCACATTGTTTCATACCGCATCAATTAAAATAAAGCCACATAGTCATTAACATAAAGAGAAAAAAGGAGATTGGAAAGATCATACCATGCGGTCTTCAATATCCTCATGTCTCAGATGTGGCGTAGTCGATCAATGTGAAAAAGGATAGACAAACAAGGAAACAAGCAAGTATATACAATATATACAATTCTAAACTATAAGGAATGAACACGTTTTTGATTTTTTTCAATTTTTCAAAATTTTCAAATTTTTATGGTTTTTATGTTTATGAAATAAAAAGACATATTTTTGTATTTTTCAAAATTTTTCAATTTTTATCATTTTGGAATATAAATTCCCATCTCCCACTTTATTTTGGACAATGCCCTCAATGTACATGTAGGAGTAGGAATGAAAAAGAAATACATGTTTTTGGTTTTTTTTTTTAATTTTATGGAAATTGAAGTGCAAATGCAATGATATGATATGAATGGATGCATGCTCTAACTAAATGCAATTTTATATGACATATATAACAAATGAATGCAATCTAAACTACACTAAATGATGCATGATTTCTAGTAAACTATGGTCACCTATGATTAAACCTCCTCAAACCGATTTAAGCACTATTTCTAGTGTAGAAAAGAATAGGATTGGTCATTAGTGACTATGCATGAATTCTAGTCTATATGCAACTATCTACATGAATCATGTGAGATATATATTACAATGCAAGCTATACTATATGAACTAACTAATTTAAATGTAATATGAAATATAATACAAATGCAAGCTAAATGTATATGTATATAACTAAATGCAAGTGTAAATGTAATGCAAAGTCAAAGGAAAGGGTATCTTACAAATGGTGGTTTGAGGGAGGACTCCATCAAACTCATGTCTTGTTGCCATGGTTATTGATGTTTTCCATGTTGCTTAATGCTCTCAATAACCGGTCAAAGGCTTGAGCATAATCTTCAAACAAGCATGAATACGGTTTGTTCCAATTCAATATGAAGCTTGGCCAAGGGAGCTTGTCATTTATTCTCTCATTCACCTTGCCCTTGGCACTTGAATATTTGCAATTCTTCAAATTAATAAGCCCGTGATTCTTGTCAACATGAGGAATGATGTATGGCTCATTTTCATCCGGAGACTTCCACTTACCACCTTCTCCTCTAAGTTCGGTGATGATGATAACACTTTGATTTGTCAATCCTTCCAAAGTAGAAGGAGAATTCTCATAACATTGATGATCGGATACCTTAGGAGTTGAAATTGTGAGTGCCAAATCTCCACAAGCATGTTCATTTGCAAGTTTGTTCTTGAGCTTTTCCACCAAGTACCCTTTATATGATGATTTGACTTTTTGAAGTAGGTCCACCATATCATCTCCAACAATCATAGGCTCCATGGTGGGTGCGAAAAGGTCTTCATGGTCAATAGGAAAGAGACATTCATCTTTCTCATGGAAGCATACCTCAAACTTCTCAAGGATGGGGTCCTCAAGTGAGGCAATATCACAACTCCATTCCTCTTCTTCATTCCATAAGTCCTTGCAAGACACATATTCCGCATAAGCTCCTTCCTTAGGCTTGTCATCATCGCTATCTTCATACGAATCATAGATAGGGGCTTCACTCCTCTTCATTGACTCTTTCTCCAACACCTTAATGTCCATATCAAAAGTCACACCCTCATACTCACAAAGGCTAAGAGTATTTGGCTTACTCAACCTCATATCTTCCTCATCAAATACCACACTTTCATACTCACAAGAGCTCAAGGAGATTGACTCTTCCCACTTCTCATCTTTCATATCAAAGGTCACTCCTTCAAACTCGCATTCATGGATAATGTTGAAGGATTGGTGGGGAGTAGCCACTTGGGCTTCCTTCATTTGGGCAATTTGATTTGCCAACTCCTCACCATGGGTAACAATGCTTTGAAGAACATTGTCTCTATTTTGGCTCTCTTCTAGCACTTGTTTGAAAAAGTTTTGTTGATCTCCCATCAATTGGAGGATCATGCTTTGAATGGGTTCATTTTCTTATTGTGGGTGGGTGAAAAAGTGATTGTATTGTGGCAATTGAAATTCATTATGAAGTGGATATTGGTTGTGGTGATTGTGGTGGGAAAATTTGGGGTAGTAGTTAGGATTTTCATTGTATAAATAGTAAGGTAGGTTTGTGTTGACTTGCTCCTCAAACTCCCCATACCCATAGTCATACTCAAAAGATCCACCACGTATTTCATATGTCAAGTCTTGGGTCATCATCATAACCAAGATAAAGATATAACTACAAACATGGAAACTACAATAAAACGGTAAAACGGACCTTGAGGAACAAGTTCCTCAAGGTTAAAGCACAAATAAAAATAGACAAACAAGTAAGAACTTAATCACATAGTACCATCCCCGACAACGGCGCCATTTTGATGGTGAGCGAGTCAGTGTTCACTCCCACTCAAACACATTTATATTCTCAACAAACAACTAGTTAGTGGTTAAGTCGAGCTCGATCCATGGGACGGTGTGCTTTGGGTTCTAAATCTATCTATCTCAATTTATGCTAGTGTCACAATTGATTGGGGTTTGTAGTTGTGTTCTAGACTAATGCAAGTAATAACGTAAAATAAGCAATAAAAGGAAGGATGTAAACAATTGACTAAAAGTGCTAGGATATCATGGGATCATAAGGGATTCATGGGAGTTGATCATACAAACATCTTCTCAATTATATAGCAAGCATTTATTGTTGTGATGGGATCGAGTTAGTGTATATCTTACAATCCCTAAGAAGGTTTGGGTCCCGGAGCCGAATCGATTAGATTGTACAACACCTACAAGTCGACTTAGTCCTTCCTATTGAACTATATGCATGGTCTATTGGGACTCGAGTTGGTTTATGTCTTATAACTCTCATCGAAAAGGTAAGTGATGGATAAAAAATGCAAGGATTCATAGGCTTAGCATTTCATCAAACATAACATGTGCATAAGTTGAAATCACAACAAGCAAGCAAATTAATTATGAAGACATATTAGATTAAGCATGAATCCTTCCCCATGTTGGTTTCCCCTAATTACCCATTAATCCTAGCTAAGAGACTACTCACTCATTATAATGGGAAACATGTCATCAATGGTGTCAATCATCACAACAAGTATAAACATGATAAGAGAATGAGGAAATAAACAATAAAGAGTAAAGAGTAAAGGAATTGTACCAACTTAGGAATGATCCAAATATAAAGCAAAGAATAAAAGAAGAGAACCTGATTGATTGATGGAAGGTTGTCAATCTCCCAATAATAAGCCAATAATCTTCAATTACCCAATAATAATAAACTTGAACAATAATTAAGGGAAGATTAATGTGGAATGATTGATATTTATCTATTCTAATCTACTCCTAATCTAATCTAAGAGGATTTTCTATTATGGGAACTTCCTACTAAGAGGGCTTGGTCCTTTTGATGATTACAATTGGAGTATATATATTAGTACATCATTAGGTTGAGCAAGGGTATATTAGTAAATAGCATTGCTAAGTGTTGAGTAGGGAAATGCTTCTCTCGAAGGATATGCGTATATCACGTTGCTAGTCCCGCCACAATATGCTCGTCCCGAGCGTCTGGAGAATAGGCACGGGCTCCCTGGACTGTGATCCGAGCGGATCGTGGAGGAGACGCTTGGATTATGAGGGGAGAAGACGCTCATCTTGGAGGGAAGACGCTCGGATAATAGGAAAGGAAGACGAGCGTCTTGAAGGGGAGACGCTCGTCTTGGGTCTGGGGATGAGCGTCTTGAGTCTCGGGACGCGCGGATTGGCGGACAACTTGTCTATTTGAGCTCGGATCGTAAAACGGACGTCATTTCCTCATCCGGACTCCTATTGGAGTGATTCAAAAGCCTAGACCACTTGATTTTTCGACGCTGTTTAATCTAGAATACTTTTAGAGCCAAAGGAGCAACTCTTGGTTTGGGTTCCAAGCAATTTCATTATGTAATGGCTTCCTTCTCGTCATCCTTGCTTTTAAGCTTATGACCCTTCTATATACTCTTTATTCCTACATCCTTGGTCATCATTCTTGCCTCCTATTCATACTAGTCCATCCAATATCGTCAAAAAGCTTCTAAATATGTACGAGAGATGGGAATTTCCGCCTAATTATCTTCTTTCCTATAAAACATACGAAATGCACTAGGAAAGGAAAATAGAAAGCATTTGACGGATAAAATGGCTATGGAATGTTATAATAGTATGCAAAATAGGTTCAATTAGGGGACTAAATATGCTCAAATATGAGTCACATCATACTCTCTCGCCATTTTACTCTTATCATAAATTCCGTCAAGATTCTTATTGTCATTATCACTCTTATTAACCACACATGTCTATCGTATTTATCCCAAGTTTCTTTGCTCAATTCTCATTACTTCCTCTCATTCCGTACTTTCTCTTTCCTTACTTAATTTCCGAATTATTACATTCACCTTCCCCCCCCCCCCCTAAAAGAGAACTTCGTCCCGAAGTTTAACTGTCAAACCTCATAAGGTGCTCTCATATGCTCATTACCAAATTCTACAAATGACTATGTCCAGGTTCAACACTCTATCTTACTTAATGCAAATCCGTAATCAAATCACATATAATCATAGTGCCATCGATCTAATCCCACTCGACGAGCCTCCCAAACGTCAAAGCACAAAGTCCAGCCCACGGTTCGAAACTATAATCCCATAATAACTCCCAACTCATGTTGGTTATATGAATACATATCTATCACGGGGGTATAACTCGATTATTATTATATATCTACGCCACGTCAAATCTCATACACTTACATGTATGCACATCAATCATGAATATGAGGACTCTATGAAACAATCAAATAATGCAAAATTTCACGTTATGTGATTCAACCGTGTTCAATGTTTCCATTTCCGAACACCATGCCTCGAATACACCGCGTCAAATCCACCACATGATCACACATGTGTTTCCACATCCGTTCCCATCCATCCTCAATACTTCCGTTACTAGCATCAAGAGACTCTGATTATGCATTTAAGATCACTATGCGACACACACATCACGACAAAATTCACATAATACGAACATTGTTATCATACCAAAATGAATTTACGACAATTAACGTGTACCACACATAGTCGTCACATCATTCTTGTCATCCAATTATACATGTCAATTAACAACTTTCATTTAAACAATTCACAAGGTCTCATCCATATGGGATCAACATGTTCATCCGACACAAACCAATCATTATAAATCATGAAATAAGGGTATACACCCAATATTAGGTCGACTATTGATAAAACAAAGGTCAAATCAGACCATTCGGTCGTGTGTAGGAGGCCACTCGGCCGAGTAGGCGACCACTCGGTCGAGTGCATGGTGTACTCGGTCGAGTGTCACCTGGGTAGAAGGTTTTCATTCTCAACTCGGTTCCAAACTTCCTATTTCATCATGCAAATGCTAATAGACTTCGATGGTGACTAATAGACCATCAATTAACCAAATTTAAACAAACTCTTGGCCCTATGGCCATCCTTATTACACAATTAAGATGAAATATTTGAGACACGCTACCGACACAAACATACTATTCATGGACATGGCCTAACCACTAATTATTCTCAAGGAATAATAACAACATCATTACTCAATTAAGCACTACAACACGGTCACGATGTACGCCGTGGGCGTTCCACTTGACAAATTGGAGGCAACCTTACAAACAACATCTATACTACCTCTTATAGGCCGGAACCTCGACCAACTATACTATATAACACAAGTGATTAGATCTCTTAACAACATGATTAAACTCACACGCATTATGTATCACACTCTTACTCTCATAACCGCGAAAACCAAGCTTGGTATAACTAAAATCACCATCATATATCTCAATTATTAAAAATCAAACTCATACCTCGTTCTAGTGTTCACTCTCATATTACGGTTTCATAAATCTTTGTCACCATTTATTCGATTCATACCATTCCTTAAGTTAAATCTCACGCCTTACAAAAACTTTTATCAACTCCTGTCTTCACTCTCCTTTCACTCTTGGTACCTCACTATTATATCATCATTCCATAAATCCCAACTCAAACATATGCTATCCCAAAATACTGGAGTCATACTCAATAAGGTCACTCTCACATGTCCTTTAAACTCCGTTAGCTAACTATGAGTCCGAACAACCGCTAAATAGCCAACCTTGGTCGCACTCCAATCATCATTTATAGGTTGTCTCTCATGATCGACTCACTCAACTCAAAGCTTTGTATAGGCCACATACCTTCCTAGTGTTTCCAATTCCCAAACTTGAGAACTATACCCAATTCCATACATCTTGTCGAAGACATATGCCTAAGGGTTAGGGTGAGAAAATCATTCTATTGGGCTCACACACAAACTCTATGCCCGGAAATCCCGGGGGTTAAATCCCTGGAGGCACCACTGGCTCTTAGTGAGCATTTCTTGCTTGATTGCTCCTCGCGTTCCGTGATAGCCTTGACACGCCACGGAATCCATTTCACATGTCAAATTACGGTTAGGAGTGGTGAGAATTAAGACAATCCGGAATGGATACGGAAGAGGTAAGAATCGAATGACTTGGGATGGATAGAAATTTTTCTTAGTGCTTTAAATCAATGACCAACACTTGAAAATAAACCCTTGACACGAGCTTGTCATTGAGAAGAAGCTTACTTAACCCGAAAATGGTATTAAAGAAATTATAGCATGACTTCCTTTGTATTTTAATCAAATCGCAACTTGTCTTAATAGCACACTTGAAATATCATGAACTTTGTAAAACGATGCAACTTCAAAACTCAACTCTAGCAACTTTACTAACTTTGTAAAATGCCCTTCCTTATTATGCAATTTTACTCAAACTTGACTCAAATGCGAATTGTTATATGAAAACTTTAACATAAAGGTCATTTGTCTTAAATTTCTTGAAAACTTTAATACGGAATCATCCGACATAAGATGGCACATGTCACTATAAATCAAGTTCAAAGCATTAAGAATCAATTAGGATAAAACCTAACTTGGAAAATTCAAAATCCGGGTAGGTATACCACCCATTTTCGAAAAATTTAAGGCGGATAAATCTCTTATGTATGACTTCACAAAGCATTATAATCAAAGATTATGATAATAAGGAGTAAACGAAGTACATCACGAGCATAAAATCAAAGCTTAGGTATACTTGTCAAAACATTTTGGGAAATTTGTCAACCTTTATGACGGAAAAAAAATTCGACGTAAAGCTCCCCCAAGTATCATTATTTGAGATTTAAGGTAACCATGAGTAAGTAAAACATGTAGTGAGCATAAAATTCAAAATTTTTGACATGGTTAGTACCAAATTTTTGAGAAATTGGTCATATTTTTAGGATGAAAACTCCTTAGTTTACACCATGTTATAATAACAATCATTAAATTTATAGCCTAGCAACATACTTGAACCATATTTAAGACATAATTTAGAATTTGTTCATGGGTACTTAGGAAAACCTCGAAAAATTTCTCAATTTTAAGATGAAATTTGGTTTCGTTTTGACACCGCATACCACATTACTAACCAAGATAGTAGTCTTGTAAGGTAATAAAATCCATAAAAAATCAAAATTTGGGCATAACCTACCTATATTTCGAAAATTTAGGACGGAGTTTTAAGACGAAATTTTCATATATTAAACAAGATCCATCAACAACAACAAAGGTTAAGCCTTTGTTGTCCAATTAGACTCAACAACAAGCACCAAAAATCCGCATACAAGCTCATGTATTCATTTTCGTGTTCTTCAAATTAGGTGGTAGAATTGACATAAAAATTTGATTTTTAGCAACAATAATAATGTAGAAAGCTATTTGTTACTATGAATTAAGTAAAAGCAAGAAATTAATTGACAAACCTTAAAGACATTAGTGTAGATTCATCTAATTCAAGATGAAGAAACAAGAAGCGTTACGGTCTACTTACACTGCTATTTAGGAGAGATTTGAGACGGAAATTTCAAGTGGAAAACTTATTCCAAGTAGCAAATCACAAAAATGGAGTTTTGGAATTATTTTTAGAGAAATTTTGATGTTGTTTGAATGAGGTGAAAGTGAGATATGAAGAAGATAAGGAATGAAGAAAAGGGGATCAAACCCGTGTAAATCTCAGCTACAACACCCACTCGGTCGAGTGGCTAGTCCACTCGGTTGAGTGAAATTCCACCCGGTCGAGTGGTCGGGTTCACTCGATCGAGTGCCCCATTTTCCAGAATGTTTCCAGTTTCTGGAAACTGGTCCACTCGGTTGAGTGCCAAGGTCCACTTGGTCGAGTGCATTGTACTCGGCTGAGTGTGGACTCGTACTCGGTAGAGTGGTTGCTTATGGTTGAAATTTCGAGTCGGATTAAAATAATGAAGTCCCTGCAATATAAAGAGAAGGTTTGGGAGTCCACCGGCTATCGGTGACTCACCCGAGTTAGTTCATACGTCATCCTATTTACCGTCTTTGGTACACTATCGTAGTACTAACAACTACTTTACCAACATACTTCACCAATCATGTAACACCCCGTAATTTCGGACCATTATTATATTGCGGAGGTAATTTATTAATCAAGTAAAATTTGATATTAATGTATTTTGAAGTAATAATAATTCAAAGAAATATAATTCTATTATATTTTGAAGTAAAGTATTTATTTTGATAGTTTCGAAATGTTTAAAAATAGTTTAAACCGTGTAAAAACTTTTTATTTCGAAATAAGGGCATATCGGGAAAAATGACAACTCTTTTGAAAATTGGGCAAACGATTTTGGAAATGGGTCATATGAGTACTCAATCTTCTTGTAATCTCGTGTTTAAGAACTTTGGTCTTGTCGGAATTTGCATTTGACAAACGGTTCTAAGTATCGTCGTAACGAGCCAAAACCGACTCATGAAATTCCGCCTAAAATCCCGCTCCCCTTTCTCCCTTTCCATGGCATACCCCTCCCCCTTCCTTTCCTTTTCATTTTTCTTTTCTATCTTCATCTTCCTTGATGTTCTAAAACAATCTAAACCTAAAACACCATAAAACCTAAGCTTCTAAGCTAATTTTCACCATAATTCACTCATTTCTAGTCCGATTTTCGCAAAATTTATATTTTCGGAATCCTCTCTTCAAGATCTACATCCTAGTATGTTTTAATTTCAGTTTTCTTTATGTCGATTTAAGACGATTTTGGGCATAATTTCAGTTTTTGTGCTTATAATTGTGTTTTTATTGTTTATTTAGGTGAAGATTTAGAAGACGAGTTTGGAGACTCGTATATAGTTGAAGATAGTGGTTAGTTGGCAGATTAGGGTTTGGTGTTCAAGGTGCTAATTGCTCATTTTGTTGCTAAAGGTAACATATTTCGAGTTACTCGACGAATTAATGTAACAATCTTGTTTTTTTTGTATGATTTTGTGATTGTTAATTGTGTGGTTTATTTCACATGAAAATATGGGTTAAATTCATGTCTAATTCATGTCTTTTGTTAGTTTAGGTTTACATATTAGTATGGAAATGAATTGGGAATGATTAATTGATGATTCAGACGATGTTAAACTGAACAAAAATGGAGAAATGGAGTGTTGGGGGTGGCAGCCAACAGGCCCAGGCAGGCCCACGGCAGGCCCTGGGTTGGCCCGTTGCTTGTTTCGCGGTTTTTCATGCGTTATTTGTCGTTTCGGGTTTATTAAATGTTATATTTAGTATAAGTAACAAATGGGTAATCTTTTGAAATGAATCATATTAGTAGTAAATATAATGTTGATGGTAAAAATTAGGTTTATAATGGTGGTTGCACATGTTAGGATAGGTTATGATATGAAATAGTAATGAATAGGCTTAAAAAGAATTTTATAGCGATAATTGTAATGTTGGATGATTATGCCAAAATCGAGCCTTGGTCCCTTTGATCAATCGATGTCGATCAATTGTGTGATTGGTCGGCCGCAATTTAACCCGCACTGTCGCAGGGCTGGGGTTGCGGGTAAAAATTCGGTTGGATGAAATTTTGTATGAATTGGATAATCGGCCTTATTCTTGTTTTAGGCCATTTATTATGTTTTTATTTCACATGTGTTGTTGGTTGATTTGAGTAGTTTCTTATATTGTAGAAACGGCCCTAGATTCCCTGAAACCTTTAATATTGTTAATATTGCTAGAAATAGAATTGGTATTGAATACTTCTTGCAGGTTGTTGTGTTTGTCATAGATAGGTCTTTATAGTCTTTGACGAGTATATGTTCACTGCTTAATAGCCTTTGTGTTCCTGACTTGGTGGGATTATATCCAAGCTGGGGCATGACCTCGTTACTTATTTTGAGAGTAAGTGGTCAGCTTAAGTACTAGCCAACCCTTTGGTGGACTCCTTAGGGTACTCACTTTGTTTTAGAAAAATTGTGGGTCTTGGGTGCGGTGGTGTGTATCCGCATGTCTAGGTCTCAAGTGATTTTAGGCTAGGGGTCGTGTTTGTGTCTTGGCCATGTTTTGATAGAACCTCGAGCCAAGATACCGGTTCGATTACCTTCCCTACCTCGTGGTATAGACTCGAGTTTCAGAGTGACTATTGACGGTGCTAAGAACTTATGCCTGTTTTGATATATTGCCCTTTCTTGTATGGTGATTTTATGAATTGTAATAGGTGAGATGTAAGCCGGTTACAATTGATAAAGTTTGGATTACTGTTTGTTATATGTTTCACATGATAGTTTAATTTGGTCAGTTTAGTGGTCATATGTTAGAATACTTAATAATTAAATTATTTATCATGTTGTTTACATGTTACATTAAATATGACATTTCGTGGCTGGGAGGACTCGAAGTTACTCCCCACTGAATTGTGGCTTTCGTGTTTGTATAAAATGCGATTGACAGGTTGAAGATGTTTAGATGGGGTACACAGACGAGCTAGTGAGCAAAAGAACCTTGGACTTAGTTTGGCTATATTTTGTAGTAAACCTTTAGACTTTTGGTTATGTTTATATTTTGAAGGGACATATGTCTCCCTCTTTTATTTTGGTTTGTATCACTATTTTCTCGCGACTTTAGCTATGTTATGTAAATTAGTTTGTTAGTATTTGCAGGTTTTGGCACTCTTCTTTTGGGAGTGTTTGTGAGTGGTTTAGAAAAGTTTTAAAAATTACAGGTTTTATCTAGTTGAACCAATTACAAACATATCCTGTCAGTTTTTCTGTAGAATTTTCGTGTTTATTTAACGCTAAGAATGAGGGAGTCACAAATCATACACTATAAATCTACTAACACATACTTAATTAACACACGGAACAAACTTTAAAGAGTAATACCATCATTCGTATACCAACACATACTAACCATTTCTAAACATACTACTCATATTAATCTAGAATCCAACTACCACACACATTCATCCAACATGGAAAATACTACATCACACAAGAATCGAATGTAAATCACATATTCATGCAACCATGCAACTTTCTATGTAGCGTTCACCCATATTCTTAACCACCCACGTAGTGACCTACTGAGACAATAGGCACTAGTTTTGATATGAGGGCGTCCACTCATCCAAAACCGATCTCCTATCGTACTTAAGTCGGGTTCATTTTATTAGACACACCTAGGTTCATTTGTCCAGGTTCCAAAATCGTCGCTCTGATACCACTTTGTAACACCCCCTTCTTACCCGCCAAGGTAATTAGGAGATATTACCTTCTCGGTTTCCCGAGGCGGTGAATCGGAGATATAATAAAGGAACATTTATTATAAATGACAAGTTTAGTGATTACAAACCATTAAATAATGAATAAAATACAACTCATGGCTACTATACTCATCTAACTAGCTACACTCGTCTCGTGACTCATCAAGCTCGTCCCGTCTCCCGCGTACTATCCAAACAAATGTGCATCTAACCTGCTCCCCATATGACCAAAGGATATCATATGGATCAACACAGGCCACCCCAAAATAGACAGGTGACAATTACACAGAAACACAAACGTGAGTTTCAATAAACAGATAAAGTGTGACACGACTCAAGTGTGTGAACAAGCAACATGACTACTAATATGAATAACCACTATCAAACAACCACCACCATGGTATTGAGACACGCCCAAACATACCGACAACCACACTAGTACCGAGACACACCCAGGCGTACCGATAATCACAAACAGGTACGGGACACACCCAGACGTACCGGGTCCGGAAGCCAACCGGATCCGCTGCCAAACATCGTGTCTCAACCACACGAGTCCCTCCGTAACTCAAGTCATTAATTTGCACATCTCTCTTGGAGTGGAAAGCTCCAAGAGGCGACTTAAGTGTAAGACGGTCTCCCAACCATCTTACGTCTCCAAACAACAACAACAACATCAACAAATCCTCCAACAGATATGATAATAGCCAATACATGAACCACACTCAGCATATCATAATCATCCTCCTAATGATGTGATTATCACTAAACATATTATAACGTAAATGCCCTAATTATGTAAGACTAACTACAACATCAACATAAACAACATCACATTATTGAAACCGAGTAGGATTAACCTACCTTTTAGCATTCTTCACAAGCAATCCAATTAATAAGCAAGATCTGTCTCATAAGACCATCTCATCCTACAATACCACATAATAACTATCACAAATCATCCTACACTATAGCTTAACACAAAACTCCTTATTATTACTCACTAATTACCCATATTATTCATGTTAATTACTAACTAATTAACCCAAGTAAAAACCCCCAAAAATTAGGGTTAAAACTTAAACAAAGAGGAGTGGGATTCAAGTTAAAAAGTGTAGATAATAAAGAAAAAGATGAGAGATTCCCCTAAAGCAAGCTTGGATCCATGGAAGAAGGTGCTTATGGGGTTTTAGAGAGAAGGGAGAAGATTTAGAGTGAGAAGGAAGAAGATAGAATGAATAGGGGTAAGGGGATAAGATATCCTTATCCCGTGTTCTGATTCAGCGCCACTCGGTCGAGTATCACTCACTCGATCAAGTACCGAGTCTACTCGGTCGAGTGAACCTCACTCGGTCGACTGCGACACAGTTCTCAACAATGACCAGTTTTCGTAAAACAATCATATGTCACTCGTTTCTTGGTCATTTTGGGCGTGTAACCTATCGTTGGAATCATAAGAGAACAAGTTATCGCCTCCAATTGGAATCACATCAATACCATGTCTAGATCTCAAGTTATGACAGTTTTAAGACGACCCTTCTATAGGTGAACATTATAACAACTCCACTAAGTTTAGTATAGATTATACTCGGTCCACTTTATAGTTATACCTCACTCCCGAGTCACCTCTAGTTAAGTCTAAGGTCCCCTCACACATTCCAAGATTCCTTTACGGGTCCCACAATATCCGGGTATTACAATAAAAGAACTATCAAAGTTAACTACAAGCTTTAACTCAACAAAAGGAAAGATACAACTGATGGAACAAAACAACTACGGTGAGACTACTCCATGCCAAGACTGTGTGAAAGACACGTCCCTTCAACGCACCCAGATAAGCTCCATATATCACCACCTGCTAAGATTAACTGCTCACCAGAATGGATCATCGCAGACACATAACAAGAAGGAAACACAGAAAAAACCATGCAAGGTAAGTAACTGAAGATTAATGAGCAAGACACAGTAAACACAAGCATGAACTTTCAACTCCAGTAATTCACCAATCACCTGACTAACACGAAGGTATAGTCATGCCAAATTACCAGTCGCAACCAGTAATCCACACCGCCAGTGGGGACCATAGTCATACCACCTAAACCCCGCTCAAACCAGAGAGCGAATAACCCAATGATTATTAACGTGAACATCCCCCTTGTGACGGGAACCACAAGGGGCGGACTAGGGGCGTGAAGCCATTCCCGAAAATGACTCCACTCAGCCAGGGACGCACCCTACACATACAAAATCACACTACTACACAGTCAAAATTACAACACAATACACATCACCACTAATCAACAGTACTGAGTAGAAAAACCTACCTTTAGCGATCCGCAGCTAGCATCACCTCTGTATGATTGCAAGACAACCACCTACCACACCTAACAACAAAGACGTACCCTTATTGCTAACAACTGTAGATACCTCATTTCTGCACCTCTCGCAAACCACCCGGTGATGATTGGGCCGCATGTTTGGTACGCGGAACGATTTGTGACAATTCGTAAGATTATCGTCAAGTGATTGCTCAAATATTAATGTCTACCTCTTAGTTGTCATCTACGTGCCGATACGGTCGTTTTGACAGTAATTAGAGTACATTTGGAGTCCGGGCCTAAAACCGTCTTCATTTTCTGATAACCGTTAAATCTCGAGTCAGAATGTTCTGGAATATTCCGGATATTTCTATTCCATATTTCATAAATTTTATCTTTTGGTAAACAATTTCCCGTAATATTCACATAAGATATTAAGGAAAACCGAATTATTTCCGTCCTACCATAACTCAAACACGGAAATCTTTCTTCCGCAGGAGGAAACCCCTTGGGAACAGACGCAGTAGGTGCTGCGCCTCTTCCAAGAGACGCAGTGGCTGCTGCGCCTCTTCCCAGGTCCTTTTCTGCGTATTTCTCATATATTTTTCATATCTTCCCGAGATTCACTTCCAAAGGGTCTCCGAAACCCTAATTCCTCCATGTGATTAGTATAAATAGAGACCTTCGGTCTCACATATTTCTCACGCGAGTGTCCGCCCTTCTCTTCTCCCTTTGCATTCTAGACCTTTGTTCTTACTTTTTGGCGTCTACGTGCTTGAACTTTCGACCACGTAAGCTCGGATCCTTCTGAGTACCAGCCTCGTTTGCATGACCGACCAATTTGACGAACTACACATCAATCAACTTAATTAATCTAATCGTTTTCCTCTTACGAGGGCACTTTCTTTGCATTCGCGTCGAGCATCACTAATCGATATCTTAGTCCTTCTCGTTTCGTCAACATTATTAATTTTCACATGTTAGGATCAAAACTTGGATGTTGCATTGCATGCATATAGCCGACGATATATCAAGTACGAATAACTTCCCTAATCATTAGTAGAGGCCGCTATCGAGGCGGGCGGGATTAGGTGTTCGATCAAAAGAGCTTCTTAATACGTACCCTCACCCCTTACTCCAGATATCTGTGAACACCCGTGTTCATTGGCATCCACGAGAGTCATTCTAGACATAGAATGCTAAGGGTAATGATTGCTTAGTGTTCATGTCACTACTTTGTGTCTTGACATGACACGAGATATTCGAACGGTTCCAATTTCCCATAAAAATTGGTGGCGACTCCATACAAAAATGCAAACGCTTGTTTCTCTTTTCCTCCCAAGCGCCCCCGTGGGCCCCCGCTGTCCACAGTTTGGCGACTCTGCTGGGGATATACACTTACGTGTAGCTAAGGGTGAAACTTGAACAAGGTTAGGGAATAGTTTGTATAAGACAATTGTCGGTTTTCATAACTCGGTCTTCCTAGATCGTTTCATTCGGCCTTCCTAGGCCCAACCCAACCCATTCGACCAATCGTCCCGTCTAAACGGTCCTAATTCTTATTTGGGCCTAAGGATGGATAGCGATTGACGTCATCCATACCATGATGCTTACTCTTGTTTGTATCAAGGGCCTTCACTACTTGAGGAAATGGACTAGGAATCGGCCTTACTCTTGTTTGGTACGAGCCTCTCCACAGACTTCGGGTTTGATGGTTCGGTATGGCAACCCACCCTTTAAACCAAAACTCTTTTAAATGCACTCAACATCCCGTTATAATGCTTGTATAAATGTTTGTACCTTACGTGATCACCACTTCTAAACAAAACCATGACGATTTTTCAAAAATCAAAACCCATTTTCAAACAAAATTTCGAAATAGGCTTTCAATCAACGCAAAATCCGGTCAAAACTCTGTCCGTTTGTCGTGTCAAAATTCGGGCCACAAGCCCATTTCAAAACCTCACTTCGAGTCCACTCCTACAACTACACTACAGTTGACTAGGACACACATTTTTCAAAAACCTTGTCTTTCTTCAAAGCTCACTCAACACAAGTGGCACACACCCACTTCACGAGTCAAAACATTTCTTTCTTTTAGCAAGTGTGTTAGAATGGTCGATCGTGTTTTGATTCATCGCCGATCACTTATCCAGTTTTCAAGATGCCTGGATCTAGCGAAACAAACCTCCACCAACTTCAAGATAGTAATGATCGAATCCTAGCCGCGCTAGCCCAAATGCAAGTCACCCAAGACCAAGTCTATGACCGCCTTGAACTCATTGAGGGCCGTATCTATGCCGTAGAGGGAAGGTTGCCCCCTCATGAAAGTGAAGTAATAGGTGACTCTGATAATGAATCCAAGGATGAAAATCCTCTCATGGGGATGAGTGTAGCTGAGAAAAGACTCCAATACTTAGAGGAGCAATTGATGTACCTTAAGGGGGATGACATTTATAGGGAGAACAATCGCAAGTATTAGGCCGTCAATTCCAAATTGCCAACTAACTTCAATATGACGGATATCTCTAAATTCAAGGGACACGAGAACCCTTTGAACCACATCCGTGCCTTCAAGGATTACATGTCTATCAAAGGCATCAAACCCGAGATGTTCTTAAGGATCTTTCCTTCATCTCTTGACACTATCCCAAAGCAATGGTTCTACTCCTTAGATCACAAGAAGGTCGCTACTTGGGAAGATGCCGCAATCGAGTTCTCTAAACAATATGCGGATAATGCCGAGATCCAAGTCAACATGCGCACTCTAGAGGTTCTTACCGAAAATGACAAAGAAGGTTCACCGACTTCCTAAGTAGGTGGAGGAAGACTAGCACCCAACTAGTTGAACGCTCGGATGAAGCTACCCTTATGGAGAAGTTTGTGGATAATCTCAAACCCATCTATGCCAATCATTTGAGATACCAAAACATCAAAACTTTCAAGGACTTAACCATACTAGGGACAAGGATTGAAGATGACATCCGTAAAGGACTCTTGTCCAAAACGGTGGGTCGAGGATACCAAGGTTCAACAAGTCGTTCATACGGCTATAGTAGCAAGACCGACGAAGTTAACCTTCTCGAGCCATCCAAGAAAAGTACCCTACCAAGGAAATTCACAAATCTTGGGGACACTTACTCCAACGCTCTAAAAAGGTTAATGAAGCAAGTTAAACTCCAACCCATTGGGCCTACCCCCGAACCCGAAAGAAAATCCAAATTCTGTGACGAGAATTCGTACTGCGAATACCATAGGGGCAAGGGGCACGACACAGAAAAATGCTACAAGTTGAAAAACGTGATTCAAGACATGATTGAAGATGGTCGACTACCAATAACACCGATAGGTAAGCCCAAAAACACTGAGAATCCTCTTGGAGTTCTAGTGATCACAAGTGATGAATCTACCTTAGATTTCTCACACCTCATTTCTCCATGCGGAAATGAAATTTATGCAATCGAGAATGAAGGGCTCTACTCTACTATCTCCCCTACCATTTCCGACTTCATCACATGGGCAAGGAGTATGGATAGACAAGTTTGGGAATTAGAAAACATAGTGACAACTCTACATGATCCCAACGCAACACCCGAAGAACATGTGCCACTAATCTTGTCTCAAAATGCTACTATGCAAGAAGTAATCACCGTGGTTGATAAACTAGTTGACCAAATCATAAGACTAGAAGGTGATGTCATGAGAATGAGAAAGCTAACTGCAATCAATGGAGTTTGGGCCGACGATGACGAGGACGAGTATCTCACTGAAAACTCCCTAGTCAAAGAAATAGTCCAAAATGGTGAAGACCAAGATGTGGACCACCTAACTCGTTCGGGTCGTCCATATCAAAGCACTACTCAAAATGGTCCAACCAACGTCATCACACCAAGTGACAACGAAGATGACTCCACTGATCATTTGCTCAAGCAATTACAGAAGACAAAGGCTGATCTTTCAGTCTGGCAATTAGTAGCAAGCTCATTCCCACATCGCCAAGCTTTACTGCAAGCTTTGGCCAAACTAAAGAAGAATGTGCCAATGAGCTTGGTGGACGATGGCTCTGCAGTCAACGTCATACCCCTCAAAACGGCATATAAGCTACAATGAAAGAGTCGGATTGGACCCCTACTGTGGACAAGGCCCTCGGGAACTGCGTCCGCGGGATCCACACTAGGCATAATCGACTCGAGGTTCTTTCGAATCGAATTAAGACAAATTAGAGTCGCCACCAAGTTTTTTGGGAACTTGGAACCGTTCAAGTCAACTTTACACCTTTCATCGAAAAGCATAAAGCCAATCGACTACGAGTGATTAAAGATAAAGACTTGTACCCTATATCACTCGATTTGAATGACTCTCGTAATCCAATGGTATTTAGACGGATCCACAAACCATAGATCTTGAGTAAGGGGTGAGGGTACGTGTTAGGAAGCCCATAAGGACACCTAACCCCGCCCGTCAATAACGGCCTCTACTAAGTCAAGTGTCGGATTTCAAACAAGGTCATAGCTACTACGATATATGATATGCAAACATCGTTTTAAAACCCTAACATGTGACAATAATTTCTATGTCGTTTAATGCATGAATACTAACTTTGGCAAAGTTGTTTTAGCATGTTGGTTGATTTGAAATAAAAGATGCGCAAACACGGCTTAGGAGGAATGGGGGAGCCATTGGGATATATCCTATTACAACCCAGGCATTTCATGCCGACACAACGAGAAATAAATTACAACTCGATCTAATTACAACAACTATCGAAATTATTTTGACTCAATTAAAATAAAACCTATATACATGATACAAAATTACAATACAAACTAACAAAAAACAACTTAAACTATTATGACTTAACAAATAAAATAAATGTAAACACAAAGGCTAAAACTAAGTTAGATTGATTAATGATGTTAGCCGATTTATTAATTAGTAAACAAATTAGACTAGAATTAAACTAATTAAATTAAATTAAACAAATACAAAGGTTTGAAATAAATTAGGTACAACTTATTGATTAAATTGAACCCAACTCATTAAAATTATTCACCAATCCATATTTATTAAAATAGGATTAGTAAACAATTAAAGAAACAAAAGAAGAAAAGAAATCAAAACTGGCAGACCCGTGCAGTGCACGGATCAGAAGTCAGAACAGACCCGTGCAGTGCACGGTTTTTGTAGAAAACAAAGTTAATTGCATTTTAATTTCGAAATCAGCAAAATAAATTACGGAAAAAATCACTAAATTAAATTTACATATTTTGAACCTTAAAAAATAATAAAAACAAAATTTACAATATTAGAAACAAGTAAAACAAATTAAAGGTTAATTAATTATAAATTAAATTAAATAATTACGAACTAGGTTAAAAACAATTCTAATTTGTCAACGAGTGCAAATGGAAAGGTGTTAAGCACGCACTTCCATGCTAGCGAGAAAATTAGTGAAAAGATAGATGCGTTCAATTAAGTTATAGAATTGTTAGTCGATTGATTTTAAAAGCTATGTCGAAACACCCTAACATGTCTAATTAGGTTATTTAAATGATCGAATGTCGTCTAAATAAGTCATATGTTAACAATCAGAAGTCATACTAACATGCAACGGGTCCTAAGGTGGGTCGAATTGGCCGAGACAAACAAAGGGTCAAAAACGAGGAGCGAAGTTAGAAATTCGTTTTATTTATGCCCTACCTTGAACACGAGGATATGTAAATGAGACGGGGTGTACGACCGACTGATGTAGCGGTTTCTTTCCCATCTCAAGTCAACGCGGTGTTCATGGTGGTACTTTAACTCATACTCGGACTAAACTAGTTTCATAGTTAATTTAAACGATAAATAAAAAGCGATAAACAAACAAAACAAACTATAAGAAAAACAAACATAAAAACGAAATAAAAAAAGGAGAAAGAGGAGGATTTGATGCACCCTCAACCTACATGTATCGTTGACACCGTCTTGGTTCATAATCGATGGTAGATTTTATCTCGAGAGGCCGTCGTCGACGAAGAAACAAAGCAAACACGCGTTTTTATCGAATCTGGACAGCAACTTTCAAACAGCGATTTCTCCCTCGTTTCACGATGAAAATTCGATTTAAAAAATGTTTTCAAAACTAGAAAGAGAGGAGAACAGAGATCTTAAAGAAACCCCTGCTCGTTTTGAGTTATTGGGCACGAAAAACGAGCACAAACAAATCGACAGACAGAACAAATCACAAAACAGAGTGTATAACACTCTGTTTTTCGAGGGATTTCGTGTACTCTCAAGGGCAATTTGGCTCGTACATCTTTGTCTAATGTGTAGATGGATGTTATATGGTTAATTAGGAATAAGAAACTCGAGTTTTGATGGAGGTTTGAAGGAGGAACGAATTGTTTTTCGAAGAGGACACACAAACAGTTTCAGTTTGGATGTCGGTTTTGTGGATGGTTTTTGAGAGGCAATTAGGGTTTGTTTCTGGAGTTTAAAGCTTGTAAGTGAAGGTAGTATGTATGTAGAGCTTAGAGGAATGAATGTATGGTGAAGGGGTGGTATTTATAAGGAGTTAAAGTAGGGTAAAAGAGAGGGAGAGGCAGTCGGGCCTGCTCACGCATAGCTGCTGTCCAGCAGCTTTTGGGAGGGTTTGAGAGGGGTTTTCTTGGTGATTAAGCTAGGATAATATGGGTAGGATACTAGGGTATGGGTTAGGGTTAATGGGTACGGGTTTTGGTGGTATTTGGAGCGGGTTTTGGGCTCGGGATTCATCACGCAAAACAGGGGGGCTGTTTGTATGCGCGGGCTTGTTGGGGGGTGTTTGGGGATGGAATTTGGGCCGTGGATAGGGGGTTCGAACAAGGGTGGATGGGTAGAGGCTTAGGTTGGTTAGTGCACTCGATATTCTTGCCAAGTCGTAAAGAAAACGGGCCCAAAAACCGAGCTAAAATCGAGCTCAAAAACATGCTTCTAAAACGAGTTTTCTTCGCTTTTAAAATCGATTTTTCAAATCAATTAACACATTAAAATAAATTATTTTTCAAATCAAATATATTCATAAAATGATTTTTCAAATCAATTATTTATTTTATTTTCAATAAAATAAACTTGGAAAAATAAATTCAAAATAAAATAAAATAAATTGAATTCACCTAAAAAACCATAATTTAAATATCATTTAAAATAATAAAATGAACTCACTAAAAAAACATTAATTTAAATATCATTTAAATTAATAAAATGAATTCACTTAAAAAAAACATTAATTTAAATATCATTTAAATTAATAAAATACTTCATCGACGACGCCCATTCTACATCGTAAAACGAGCTCCAAATAATGACGGTGACAACTAAAGAATACATGTGTCCTATCATCATCGGGTGTTTGTCGGGTTCTCTATAAATTCCAATATCGACGGATACGGGTATCTACAGAGCCCCCACTTTGACTGAGGCTTGGACAAGGCGAAAGTCAAAGTATACCCCGGGTCCCTCTCGACCTGAGGATTCTTCGGGTCGTTTATAGTCCATTAGACTCGCGTATATAAGCTCGCCAGCCATAAGAAGAGATCATACCTGAAACTTCGTTGGGGATTGACTCTTGCTTCTGTTGTATCAAATTATCGTCGTTGGTCGTCGACCCATAAATTGCATATATGGTGGATTGAGCCTTATCCTTAGGCGCCTACGTATCCGTTTCTGACGGAATCAAACCCGCGTCGTAGTTCGGCAACTGCTGACACTTGTCCAAAGTTTATCATCTGCTGGCGTTTGTCCAAAATTCATCGTCTGCTGACATTTGCCCGAAATTTATCATCTGCTGGCACTTGACTGAACGGGACGGGACTTTCCAACAAGGAGGTTGCCGCCGCTTTCCTCATTTGCTTTCAGCTACGGAATTCTTCCATTTCATACTCTTGTATCGAATTGAATTCTTGGTGGATGTCATCCTTTACATCTTGATAATGGTCTCTGGAGCCAACGGCTTCAGCCCCGATTTACAATGGCTCTAAAGTCGAAGACTTTAGAGCCCCCAGTTGAAGCATATCCTGCTAAAATTAGAACACAAAAACGTACTAGCAATAATCATTACATAAGCACATTTGGATCATCGATCTTGAAATTGGATCATTTGAAATACTGGGTCATCGACCCGAAAATTGAATTTGAAAATTTTGAAAAAATTGGGTCATCGACCTGAATTTTGAATTTGACCTTACTTGGTATGTTGGGCCATCGACCCGAAAAGATTCTACTACTTGGATCATCTATCCGTAATTTGCAAAAAGTTTTTTTTGAAATTTCGGAATTTTGAACCTTGATGGGTGAGCATGAAATACGACTCAGACACTCTGTCTAACCGGTAAACAACGTGGGCGTAGCCCGCTACCGTAAAACAAAAAAGGAAAATAAAACCCTAAGTGTGCACGGGTTTTAATTTAATTATGGACTTGTTGGGGGTAGAAATGTAAATAGGCCATTCCGGCGCCAAAAGATGGCAAATGGGAATCACAAGGTCGTCGAACTTGGGGCGAAGATTTCGTATGGCATGGGCGTGCTCCCGAGGGCACATGGGAATCAAAATAACTTGGCATTGACAAGGTGGATTAAACTCACGGAGCAACAACGTTGGCTTCGCCCAGACGTTAAACACAAACTGATTTTATGAGAACACTTAGACATCACACATCACTCTTGTTGGGAACATTCTGTCACTCTTCTCCTCGCCTCCTTTCTTTTCAGCGAGTTTCATCATTTCTTGCCACCGCCTTCTTTCTTTTCAGCGGGCTTTTACTATTTTTCTTCCACGCCTTCTTTCTTTTCAGCGGGTCTTTCATATTTTCTGTTCCCAACACAAACCCACATCTTATATGACTCAGCATCTTTGCCTACACCGTTCGATAAAGCTCATTCTGAGACTTGATAACATTAACCCGAACCTATATCCTTATCCTAGCCTACATCGAGTGCTAAGACCGACTCAAACAAAGGTGGCTTCATTTGGACTTGGTTAAGACCCGTAAGAAACCGACAAGATGACAACTTGGTTGATGAGTGGATTGAATCCCTTATTCTGAAGGACTGCCTACGTATTCGCGTGGAGCGAAATCAAATCCGACGTAGTTCGATCAAGGTGCATAAACTTGGCATTTTAATTGTGTGTACACACTCGAAGGTTTCACCTATGGTATCATGTCGTATCCCATTATAGCCTGTAAGGTACTGTTAAATCCCGTGTCTAGGGTTGGTACAAAAGGCTGTGGTTCTTTGGGATGTGGAGCTTGGTAAAAATAGGTTCGCAAGGTAAACTATCATTCTGAAGGTTTGTTTTATGGTGCTAAGGCTAAGGGCTATGGCTTAAAACGTGGTTGAAAATGGTGTCTCAGGTTTGATGAACCTGAGTGCAAATGGGTCGGGAAACGATGTGGGTTCAAATCTCCATATCTGGACCCTAAAGGCTGGGTGTAACAACACAAGCAGGATGATTCTCAAAATTCCCGACTATCCCTTGTAACTGTCTCAGGAAGGACTTAGAGGGTAAAGAGGTTACCACTTACGCTTTTGGGCTTCGCTCATTGAACCTCAACTATGGGTACTTGACTTGAATTCTGGCTTCCGTAACTTCGACATTCAACCAAAAAGCATTCCGCAATAACTTCAACATCTTTTTTCTTTTTTCTTTTTCTTTCATTTTTTTTTTTTTTCATTTTTCATTTTTTTCATTTTTCCAATTTTTCTCTTTTTCTCATTTTTTCATTCTTTTTCATCTTTTTTCTCTCTTTGAAAATGATCTTCTATTCATTCTCTTAGTCATAAATGGATACACCTTGAAATCTGGGCTTCGCCAACTAATTTGGGTTAGAATTAACAATTCCTTGTTAGAACGGGTTGATATCTTCTCTCTTCGAGATGGGATGATTTTGTTGGGGAAAAGGCTTGCCTTCCATCATCGATAGGGGAAACAAGAAGCTAGTCCGGGTTTGTCATAGAATGATCTAAAAGCTTGTCATAAACATTGGTTCAGATGGAGGTTTTCTACCACCAGACATGGAATAGGTAAAGGAATCAAACACGGGATCCTAGTGTACCTTACATTTTGAAACAGGACATATTTATACCCCAGGGATTCCTTTGAGTGTGTTGTGCGTTTTATCACGTTTCGGAATGATTAAGGATTGGAAATAAGACATATTTGGAAACGAAACTGCAACTTTTATTGAATGGCAAATGCTTAACATACTCGAAGGAACGACTCCTAGGACACACCCTAGGTTATCGCGGAAAAAAAAAAAAAAAAAAAACGACTCAAATTCAAGAAAAGAAAGTCCTAGACTCGACTCGACTAAGATAAGAAAACAGATCCCGACTCATAATTTTTCAAATATGGTCTTGAGCTTTTCCTTGTTCAGCTGTCAGCTTAGATGCTCGGTTCTAGTCCTTGATCTCTTTGATAGTCTGCCTCCATCCTGAGGTAGTCCTCTGAGGATCTACGCCAGTGATGAAGGTTGGTGAATCGAATTGTCCTTTATTAACTTCGTTAACGAGAGGAGTACATTCTAGAGCGAGACTCCCGATTTGAATTTCATTCTTCGGGTTTGGCAATAATTCAAAGCAATCCACAAATATCTTCCCGATAAACACCCCTTTCAAGTGACATGGGCGGATAAGATGGGAATAATCGACATTGTCTTCGACAGAAACAAAGTTAGTGTGATCGCCAAATGGATTGGTGATGTTATTGGGTTTAACAGTTGGGATCGGGAGTGTTCCATTCTCGATCATGTCTTGAATTTCGTGCTTCAGTCGATAGCACCTTTCAGTATCATGGCCTTTCCCTTGATGGAAAGCACAGTAGGCATTTGGTTTATACCATTTACCTTGTTGATCAACGGGAGGGTCCGGAGTTGGACCAATAGGCTTTAGCTTTCCTTGGGCTATGAGCCTTTGGAGAGCGTATGTATAAGTGCATCCGATATCGGTGAATGCCCTAGGTGTTTGGCGCTGCGGGTTATTCGATTGCCCTTCTAAGAGATTGATGGCTTCATCCAAATGGGTCGTTGCTGGTGCCTTGTCCTTAGACGATGAGGCCCCTTGGTACCCTTTCGGCTTTTCAGCCTCTGCCCTTATGACATCATCTTCTACCTTTATCCCGATTCTTATCAATTCTTTGAAAGAACCAAAATTCTGGTATTTCAGAGCATTACGGTAAACAGGTCGTAAATTCTTCACGAACTTATCTACCATTTCGACTTCGTCAGGCTTCTTAGCTAGTTTCACGCTTTCGCGCCCATCTTGCGAGGAATTAAGTAAAGCCCTCTTTTTCCTTCTGTGTCATTACTTCCAAAGTCCTTATGTTGGTTTGAATCTCAACATTGTCAGCATAGTGCTTACAGAACTCCACCGTAATATCTTCGAAAGTGGGGAAGTTCTTAAGGTCAAGATTATAGAACCACGCCTTCGAGTGTTCACCCAGAGATTGGGCAAAAATTTCAGAGAGCATGTCAAGTACTCCCTTCGATGCTAAGTACCCCTTATAGGTCTTAACATGGTGGACCGGATCTTCTGTGCCCTTAAACTTTGGGATGTCAGTGAGTACCATGTTCGTGGGCAACTTATCCTGAACCGGGGCATAGGCCCTAGCATTTTCATAGTGGATGTTCTTCCCCTGGGAGAGTTTCAAACGGTCCTCAATGAACTTGAACCGTTTCTCCAGATCAGTCAGAGGTGGGGTAGATGAAGCGGAATCTTCACCCAGCTTAGATTCGATTGCATCCATGCGGGTCATCATGAGGTTCACGGCCTCAGTAAGCTTGTTAACAGCATCTTCCATTGCTTGACGTCGGGTTTTTGGCGGCCTTTCTACAAGAAAACCCCGTACTGAGTCAATATTTAAAGTAAGAGCCCCTGCACACTTAAGGACACGACCCCAACTTGACTCAAACAAAGACTCGACTTGAGATTGACTAACCAGAGGTTCGACTCACGGTTGGATCTAGACCTTGGTTCATTTTAGACTCGACAAAACGACATGACTCAAACCGTCATAAATCGGTTATAAACCGGACTCGGTGTGGCCAAACCCGTGATTGGACTAACATAGCCCATAGGTTCGGGTGAAACGCCCTAAATGGCCTAGCTTGGGCGTTTTTGTGGACTATCCTAGACCAAAAGGTCGACCAACATGACTCAAGGCCCAAGAGGTGAGCTTGGGTGACCCAACAAGGCCGTGTTCTAGACTCTTAGAATGAAACACACCCGGCCTAACACGGCCATGACCTGGACACGACTTGACGCATTTCATGCTTGGTTGAGGTTCGAGAGGCATTTTGGATTGGTTTTGAAAAAAAAAACGAAAGATTGATTCGAAAATGAGATTTGAAATGGGCAGCATGCGGCTATATAAAAGCTCATTTTGGGCCGAAAATTCTAGTCCTATTTGGGCAAAGATTCCGCGTTTTAAAACCATGCTATTTTGAAAGTAAGTTGTTCAAAAGTTCGATTTTGAAAAGGACATGGGAAATTTCGAAAAGACTCGGGAAAACAATTTGCACATTGTCATTCTCATGTTATAAGGATGTATGCTCCTAGACATCTCTAAGTCTCGGCAAGTCTTCTACAAGAAGGTCTATGCCCTCCATCCTTTTGCGGTCTTATAGAGCAAGGTGTCTTAAGGTAGAGTACCTAGAAGATCGTCCCCACCATCAAGAACCACGCGAGGTGAAGTGGAAGTGAGCAATGTGCAGCTTCCCAGCATAGTGGGACGTCGCCCCCCACGCATCACGAAGAAACGCTGGGACGGCCCGGGCAAGTCCTTAAGGGTTTATACATGAATCGTAGCACTATGAGTAATGTTTTACTTTCCAACACTTTCTTTTCAAGTTTCACCTCGGAGGAAAAGACCCTAGAAACAAAGTGTAACTAGTCCTCTTTTCCCCAGCGGAGTCGCCAAAGTGTGGACAAGGCCCTCGGGATCTGCGTCCGCGGGATCCACACTAGGCATAATCGACTCGAGGTTCTTTCGAATCGAATTAAGACAAATTAGAGTCGCCACCAAGTTTTTTGGGAACTTGGAACCGTTCAAGTCAACTTTACACCTTTCATCGAAAAGCATAAAGCCAATCGACTACGAGTGATTAAAGATAAAGACTTGTACCCTATATCACTCGATTTGAATGACTCTCGTAATCCAATGGTATTTAGACGGATCCACAAACCATAGATCTTGAGTAAGGGGTGAGGGTACGTGTTAGGAAGCCCATAAGGACACCTAACCCCGCCCGTCAATAACGGCCTCTACTAAGTCAAGTGTCGGATTTCAAACAAGGTCATAGCTACTACGATATATGATATGCAAACATCGTTTTAAAACCCTAACATGTGACAATAATTTCTATGTCGTTTAATGCATGAATACTAACTTTGTCAAAGTTGTTTTAGCATGTTGGTTGATTTGAAATAAAAGATGCGCAAACACGGCTTAGGAGGAATGGGGGAGCCATTGGGATATATCCTATTACAACCCAGGCATTTCATGCCGACATAACGAGAAATAAATTACAACTCGATCTAATTACAACAACTATCGAAATTATTTAGACTCAATTAAAATAAAACTTATATACATGATACAAAATTACAATACAAACTAACAAAAAACAACTTAAACTATTATGACTTAACAAATAAAATAAATGTAAACACAAAGGCTAAAACTAAGTTATATTGATTAATGATGTTAGCCGTTTTATTAATTAGTAAACAAATTAGACTAGAATTAAACTAATTAAATTAAATTAAACAAATACAAAGGTTTGAAATAAATTAGGTACAACTTATTGATTAAATTGAACCCAACTCATTAAAATTATTCACCAATCCATATTTATTAAAATAGGATTAGTAAACAATTAAAGAAACAAAAGAAGAAAAGAAATCAAAACTGGCAGACCCGTGCAGTGCACGGATCAGAAGTCAGAACAGATCCGTGCAGTGCACGGTTTTTGTAGAAAACAAAGTTAATTGCATTTTAATTTCGAAATCAGCAAAATAAATTACGGAAAAAAGTCACTAAATTAAATTTACATATTTTGAACCTTAAAAAATAATAAAAACAAAATTTACAATATTAGAAACAAGTAAAACAAATTAAAGTTTAATTAATTATAAATTAAATTAAATAATTACGAACTAGGTTAAAAACAATTCTAATTTGTCAACGAGTGCAAATGGAAAGGTGTTAAGCACGCACTTCCATGCTAGCGAGAAAATTAGTGAAAAGAGAGATGCGTTCAATTAAGTTATAGAATTGTTAGTCGATTGATTTTAAAAGCTATGTCGAAACACCCTAACATGTCTAATTAGGTTATTTAAATGATCGAATGTCGTCTAAATAAGTCATATGTTAACAATCAGAAGTCATACTAACATGCAACGGGTCCTAAGGTGGGTCGAATTGGCCGAGACAAACAAAGGGTCAAAAACGAGGAGCGAAGTTAGAAATTCGTTTTATTTATGCCCTACCTTGAACACGAGGATATGTAAATGAGACGGGGGTGTACGACCGACTGATGTAGCGGTTTCTTTTCCCATCTCAAGTCAACGCGGGTGTTCATGGTGGTACTTTAACTCATACTCGGACTAAACTAGTTTCATAGTTAATTTAAACGATAAATAAAAAGCGATAAACAAACAAAACAAACTATAAGAAAAACAAACATAAAAACGAAATAAAAAAAGGAGAAAGAGGAGGATTTGATGCACCCTCAACCTACATGTATCGTTGACACCGTCTTGGTTCGTAATCGATGGTAGATTTTATCTCGAGAGGCCGTCGTCGACGAAGAAACAAAGCAAACACGCGTTTTTATCGAATCTGGACAGCAACTTTCAAACAGCGATTTCTCCCTCGTTTCACGATGAAAATACGATTTAAAAGATGTTTTGAAAACTAGAAAGAGAGGAGAACAGAGATCTTAAAGCAACCCCTGCTCGTTTTGAGTTATTGGGCACGAAAAACGAGCACAAACAGAACTGGACAGACAGGAACAAACCGCAAAAACAGAGTGTATAACACTCTGTTTTTCGAGGGATTTCGTGTACTCTCAAGGGCAATTTGGCTCGTACATCTTTGTCTAATGTGTAGATGGATGTTATATGGTTAATTAGGAACAAGAAACTCGAGTTTTGATGGAGTTTTGAAGGAGGAACGTATTGTTTTTCGAAGAGGACACACAAATAGTTTCAGTTTGGATGTCGGTTTTGTGGAAGGTTTTTGAGAGGCAATTAGGGTTTGTTTCTGGAGTTTAAAGCTTGTAAGTGAAGGTAGTATGTATGGAGAACTTAGAGGAATGAATGTATGGTGAAGGGGTGGTATTTATAAGGAGTTAAAGTAGGGTAAAAGAGAGGGAGAGGCAGTCGGGCCTGCTCACGCATAGCTGCTGTCCAGCAGCTTTTGGGAGGGTTTGAGAGGGGTTTTCTTGGTGATTAAGCTAGGATAATATGGTTAGGATACTAGGGTATGGGTTAGGGTTAATGGGTACGGGTTTTGGTGGTATTTGGAGCGGGTTTTGGGCTCGGGATTCATCACGCAAAACAGGGGGGCTGTTTGTATGCGCGGGCTGGTTGGGGGGTGTTTGGGGATGGAATTTGGGCCGTGGATAGGGGGTTCGAACAAGGGTGGATGGGTAGAGGCTTAGGTTGGTTAGTGCACTCGATATTCGTGCCAAGTCGTAAAGAAAACGGGCCCAAAAACCGAGCTAAAATCGAGCTCAAAAACATGCTTCTAAAACGAGTTTTCTTCGCTTTTAAAATCGATTTTTCAAATCAATTAACACATTAAAATAAATGATTTTTTAAATCAAATATATTCATAAAATGATTTTTCAAATCAATTATTTATTTTATTTTCAATAAAATAAACTTGGGAAAATAAATTCAAAATAAAATAAAATAAATTGAATTCACCTAAAAAACCATAATTTAAATATCATTTAAAATAATAAAATGAACTCACTAAAAAAACATTAATTTAAATATCATTTAAATTAATAAAATGAATTCACTTAAAAAAAACATTAATTTAAATATCATTTAAATTAATAAAATACTTCATCGACGACGCCCATTCTACATCGTAAAACGAGCTCCAAATAATGACGGTGACAACTAAAGAATACATGTGTCCTATCATCATCGGGTGTTTGTCGGGTTCTCTATAAATTCCAATATCGACGGATACGGGTATCTACACCTACCAATCAAGGTGTGCGTGCATATGACGGTACATGACGAAAGGTGGTAGGACTTGTTAACCTAACCATAGCCACAGGGCCAATCGAACGAAAGGTTAACTTCCAAATAGTGGACATCGAAGCTTCCTTCAACATACTTCAGGGAAGGCCGTGGATTCACGCTTCCAAAGCGGTAACATCCACTCTACATCAAAAGATCAAGATCCCACTAAATGGCAAAGTAGTGATGATCACTTCGTCACCCATCAAGGCAATAATCGAAAAACAGTCAAACAATCAAGTCCTTGCGGATCCGTATACGAACTTGGGGGCTTCCAAAGTGTAAGTGTCATAGAAAGTGAGTTGACACCCTTATACTATGATCCCTACTCCAACTTGGTGGTCAACCACATACTCAAAACCCAGGGATACTTCCCTGGAGTGCCTTTAAACCCTACTCAAAGAAACACCTTCGCACCATACAAGGAAGGCAACTCAAAGAGGATACCACTTGGACTAGGGTACAAACCCACAAAAGAGGAGGTTCTCGAAATGCTTGCCCAAGTCCAAAACCGTAAGCACGTAGGAGTCCAAATGCGACCCTATCTCCCTACTTTAAATGGGTACTTTGTTCAAGAAGGAAGTCTAGAACTCTTTCACGGATTTCCCGAACCTTGGCATTATCTCGAGAGGAAGCTAGCCGGAATCGAGATCTTTCATGATTGCTACTTTATCCCTCCAGAAACGGTTCCTACCGTCAAAACCCGTCAAGCACCTTGCTTAGACGAACAAGCTGTTAGCCTATTGTTTGGAGAAGATCGATTCGTTAGGGCCGCGCAGGATGAGATCATTACCATGATACTTCAAGACGATCGCTTCAACCCCACTGCGTTAATCACAGAAACCAACACAAGACAGCAGAAAGGATGGAGAAAGTCAATCAAGTGGACCAACAATCAAGGAAGACTTTTCAAGCTCACCACTGGAGAAGGAGAGATGTTCAAAGGAGAACCAGAAGACCATGAGTTCGAGTCGGAGTCGGAGTCAGAGTCGGAGTCTAGAGAAGTCATTAGAGAGTCTACTCCTGTCGTCATCCCCACTCCCTTTGTTTCTCCTAGCTTAGCCTCGAGTAGTCACAGTAGTTCGGGAAATGCCCCAACCACTGTCCCTTTGCCGCCACTGACCATGGATCAGTTGGCTTCTTTGTTTCAACTTTACTCAAATTTTAATATGAATAAATCAGGTTCTACTTACTCTTTGCGTTATCTTGAGTGCAATTCTGTTTACGATGATACTGAGGATGACCAAGACCCGGACTCGATCGAAATACCTCCCTACGTAGCCAAAGAAATACTACAGGAAGGGGAAGGGGGACCAGTAATAGAGAACACCGAACCCATCAATGTAGGAACCGAACTAGAACCCCAAGAACTTAGGATAGGGACTACCTTGAGCTCTACCGAAAGGGCCGATTTCATAGACCTCCTAAATGAATTCAAAGACGTTTTCGCTTGGTCCTACAAAGACATGCCAGGGATCGACAGGGATATCGCCGAACATAGGATTCCGATTAAGCCAGGTTTCAAACCTCAGAAAACGAAGCTTCGACGAATGAGAACAGAATGGGCTCTAAAGATTAAGGAAGAAGTTGACAAACAATTCAAAGCCGGGTTCATCAAAGTTTCCGAGTATTCTGACTGAGTAGCTAACATAGTACCCGTACCCAAAAAGGATGGGAGAATCCGTGTTTGTGTTGACTTTAGGGACTTAAAAAAAGCAAGTCCAAAAGATGACTTCCCTCTACCTCACATCGACATATTGGTGGACAATACAGCAGATCACGCGTTACTACCCTTCATGGATGGGTATGCGGGTTATAATCAAATCAAAATGGCCATGGAAGATATGCATAAGACCGCCTTTGTCACCCAATGGGGAACCTATTGTTATACCGTAATGCCGTTTGGATTGATCAACGCCGGAGCTACATATCAACGCACCGCAACTACACTCCTACATGACATGATGCACAAAGAAGTTGAGGTATACGTAGATGACATGATTGTCAAATCCAAGGAAAGAGAGGGACATATTGCGAACCTTCGCAAGTTCTTCGCAAGGCTACGAAAGTACAACATGAGGCTCAATCCTCAGAAATGCACATTCGGGGTGACATCTGGCAAACTCCTGGGATACGTTGTTAGCCAACGAGGTATTGAAATAGATCCTTCCAAAATCAAAGCTCTAATCGAAATGCCACAACCTCAAACAGAAAAAGAAGTCAGAGGATTCCTGGGAAAAGTACAATATATAAGTCGATTCATATCGAAACTTACGATGATTTGTGAGCCTATCTTCAAGAAACTCAAGAAAACAGACCATACCATGTGGGATGATGATTGTCAAAAGGCATTTGACCGGATCAAGGAGATATTGGCTAAACCACCAGTGCTCATGCCACCACAACGAGATCAACCTCTTGGTTTATATCTCATAGTAACCGAAACAGCCATGGGTGCCATGCTGGCTCAAACTGTAGGAAGTGAAGAAAGAGCTATCTACTATCTTAGTAAGAAGTTCTTGGAGTACGAGTGCAAATACTCACAACTCGAAAAGACATGCCTCGCTCTTGTGTGGGCAACGAAGAAGCTACGCCGTTACATGCTTAGCTACTCCGTCAAAATATACTCCAAAATGGATCCAGTCAAATACCTCTTCGAGAAACCCGTCCTCAACGGACGTCTAGCAAGATGGACCCTGATGCTCTCAGAATTCAACCTCAAATACGTGCCACTGAAAGTTATAAAAGGTCGCGCCGTCGCCGAATTTTTCACAGAAAATCCTATCAATGACGCACAAACGATAGATACTTGGTCATTTCCAGACGAGGATATACTCCAAACTAATGTAGACTCCTGGGACCTGTACTTTGATGGAGCATTGAACTTAAGAGGATTCGGAATAGGAGTGTTGCTCATTTCTCCTGAAGGCGAGCATACACCAATTGCTGTCAAACTCGACTTCGAGGTGACAAACAATGCTGCAGAATACGAAGCTTGTCTCATTGGACTACAAGCGGCAGTGAGCTTAGGCATTAAAAACATCCGAGTATATGGGGATTCATCACTGATCATCAACCAAGTTACAGGATCTTGGAAAATCCGAAGCGAAAGCCTCGCACCTTATCAGGCTAGAATAGACCAAGTCGCTCAATTCTTCGATCACGTAACCTACCTACACCTACCTCGAGAAGAAAATCAATTTGCAGACGCTCTTGCGAAACTTGCATCTCTGATTAACATGCCGGATCACATGATGGAAATGCCTTTGTGCATCGAACGACGGTCAGAGCCGGCTTATGTCCACCAAATCACCGATGAAGAAGAGATCGCGCAGGAACCCTGGTTCCAAGCAATCCTGAATTTTAAGCTTAATGGTACCTATCCACCGGATATGGACAAGAGGGGACAACGTGCTATACGCCTACTAGCTTCCCAATACGTTCTCATGCAAGGAGAATTATACAAAAGAACACCTCTTGGTGTAATCCTACGTTGCCTTGATCATTCACAGGCACGAAAGGTGATGGAAGAAGTCCACGATGGAGAATGCGGTCCTCACATGAGTGGGCCTATGATGGCAAAGAAAATCACACGTCTGGGGTATTATTGGACCACAATGGAATCCGATTGCATCAAATACGTAAGACATTGCCACAATTGCCAAATCTTCGGGAATGTACAACATGTCCCTCCTTCATTACTCTATACAATGACATCCCCTTGACCATTTTCTTCATGGGGAATTGACATAATCGGGAAGATAACCCCAGCCGGAATAGGAGGTCACTGTTTCATTCTAGTAGCAATTGACTATTTCACCAAATGGGTAGAAGCGGCTTCCTACACTAGTCTTACAGCTAAAAATGTGGCAAAGTTCATACAAAACAACATCATCTGTCGATATGGTTGCCCACATGAAATCATTAGTGATAATGGATCACACTTCTAAGCTGAGACCGAGCAATTGCTAGCCAAATACAAGATTAAGCATCACCACTCTTCGCCATATAGGCCACAGACTAACGGCGCGGTAGAGGCGGCAAATAAGAATGTTGTCACGATTCTCATGAAAATGATTGACAACTATAGAGATTGGCCAAGCAAGATACCCTTTGCTTTGTGGGGATATCGTACATCTGTTAGGACGCCCACTGGGGCTACTCCTTTCTATTTGACATACGGCATGGAAGTCGTAACCACCATCGAGCTAGAAATACCATCCTTGCGTATTTTACTAGAAAGTCAAATCCCGGAAGCCGATTAGAAGAGGGATAGATATGAAGAACTCATCCTCCTAGATGAACGTAGGCTACGCGCCTTGCATAATGTCCAAACATATCAAGCACGTATCAAACGAGCTTTCAACAAAAGGGTTAGGCCAAGAAACATAAAAGAAGGAGACTTAGTACTTAAATCGGTTAGAGCTCTTTTACCTGTTGACCCACGGGGAAAATTCAAACCTAATTGGGCCGGACCATTTCTAGTTAAATCCATACTCCCAGGGGGTGCGGTTAGAATAACAGACCTAGATGGGAATGAGTTTTCAAACCCAACAAACCCTGACCAACTAAAACGATACTATGCCTAGAATAGGAACGAAAACGCGCCTCGCGTAACCCCACGTGTCGCTCTTGTGGCACTAAATAAACGGCCTCTGGCCAAGCTGAAATAAGCTAAATGTCATTGTGCTATTGCATTTTGACAAATTTGTCATCCTCGTATCATCAAATAAACTAAATTCGCACCTTCAGAGTAAGCAAAAGCTCATGCTTATTTTCTACGTTCATTACAAGCTCTTGCTTAGAACAATTATTCTTTTACATTTACTCGAACTACGCGCAAGGGTTTGATTTCATTTTTTTAAGTGAATACGTAGGCAATCCTTCACAGGATTCAACCCATTATATCTAAAATGTAAATAGAAGGACATTTGCATTGCATTTGAAATTCGACAAGAATAATAAATAGAAAATCACAACGGTTTCATAACCATTTAACCTTTTTTATTTTATTCATTTTCTAATAATAATAATAGTAAGCTACATAATAAAAATAGAATAGGCTAGGATTCTAAAAACCCCACCTTTTCATAAATAATAATAATAATCAAATAATAAATAAAGACTCGGGCTATTCCTCCATCTTCCCCTTTCCCTTGTCGTTCTTGTCATATTTCTTGTCACGACCTCGAGCCGGACGCTCTTGCGCCACTTCAGACCTAATCACCAACGGTCTTTCTCGAGGCCTAGACTTTCCATTCTTGCCAATCACCATTTCCACGACAGGAGTAGTCTTTGGTTTCTTCGAAGGATGAACAACTTGAAACCCGACTTCTTCTTCTCCCTCTGTCAGGTGCTTCTCTTTCTCTTTCTCTACCTCGCGCACCTTGTAGTCAACGGGCTCGCGCTTCCTCAGTCTCTCGCGCTCTTCCGGAGTAGTAGCCTTTCTCCATCTCAGATAAGAATCCGACACCCACAAGGCATTGGCAGAGAAATTCAAGAACGACATGTTTCTTTGGGCCCATTTAATGGCCCACTCTCTTCGGCTCTCTGTAGTAAGCGCCATAGCAGTCTGCGGGACGGTGTCAAGCCTCGGGATCGTCTGTTTCAGCCCAACTTGTCTCATCGCCTTTTCCGGGAAGATGCACACCATAAACTCCAATCCGGGAATGCGCACGGACCTAGTGGGATCCAAAGAAGACACTCCGTGACGGTTTGAGGTGCCACCACGGTGCGACCCACCTAATCAACGGGCCATCGTCGCTCTTCAGCTTGTTCTTCCAGTAATCACAGACCCGAGTGAAGTCCACCAGGTACAACCTCGTCCTCATCGCAATCGAGCGGGCATGATAGGAAAGCACATGAACTGGGGGCTCGATCTATCGGAGCCGTTCCATGAGCCAAACCTACCAAAAGCGGGTATTAGACATCATAAAAAAAAAAAAAAAAAAAAAAAAAAAAAAAAAAAAAAAAAAAAAAAAAAAACGTCTTTTACCTGCAGAAGGACGGGGCTTCCCAAATACGGTAGATCGCGGTTGGATTTCCTACTATCCAAGCCCAAAATAATCTCTCCTAAGCATAAGCAAGCTGGGCTCCTGCGCAGCTCCATCTGCTCAACAAGGCCCAAAAGACGGGGATCACCTCTCAAGTCTTCATCAACATGCCCTTGGAAGACATACACATGCAACAAGCAAAAGCCAAATGCCCTCCGCCTAGCAACATGAGAAATGGTGGGGTCGGCTCTGTTGATGAATCGATCTATGAAGTCCAACATTCTCACGCCTTTCGAGGTAACTAGTCGGTCCACCTCAAGTCTAGTCAATCCAAGCAAGTCTCTAAATTTGCTCTTGTACCCTTGCGAAGTAGAAGGAATGGCAAGCAAATGTTCGGGATCCCACCCACCAATAGCAGCGATTTCTTCAGGAAATGGGCAAATATCACCTCCAGGGAACGCAAAAACATGGTAATTCAGGTCCCAATAGTCAAGGCAAGCATCCAAGAACGGTTTAACAACCTTGATGAGTTTTAAACTCAACAAAGACCCAAAATTATAAGCACCCATATCATGCTTCTTCATATTCGAAAATTCGTTGGTCCATTCCTTCAAGCGGATCTCCAAAGTATTCATGACGAAAGAATTTATTTTGAGGATTTTATGCAAGTAGACGAAGAAGAGACGGAAGATTTGTATGAATAAAAGCTCTGATACTATCGTTTCGTACCAAAAATAAAATACCTAAGTACAACTAACAGAAGTCAGCGGTAAGTAGGGTCGATCTCCACAGGGAGGCGGTGTACTATCTATTTGTCTATTCTATCCGTCTGATGTCACGAATGTGGGTTGAATTGATTGTGTTGACTAAACTAAAAAGGCTAAAGAAGAGAAATGAATAAGAGAATTAACAGTAAGAGAAAGGAAGTATGCTAGGAGTCGGTCCACCGTGGCAGCTATCAGATCTTATACTATCGGGAATACTAAAGCAATTAGACTATTGATAAGAAGAGCTATGGTCGTCACCTTTCGGTCCTTAAACCGCCCTAGAGCGTAAACAGCTTAACTTTCGCCCTCACTGCAATACCCTATTGTAATTAAGCAAGCCTTCCCTTCCAATCTTTCGATCTAGGTCGGGGTTAACTAGATTTATGGTCTCCTGCATGCATTCATTCGACCTGATAACAATTAAATTGCCTAATACAATTCTTATCGCAAGACTAATCTAATCAAGTCAATTAAAACATGGCTACCACGGCTTCCCTAATCCTAACATACTACGGGATTTAGCTACGCATAATTAAAGGGGAATCAAGAAATAAAAGAAGAACAATAATAAACATTAAGTAATTAAAGAGAAGAAGGGAGAGAAATTACTGTAAATAAATGATCCGGAAATAAGCAAGAACAGAAGTAACAGTGTATATGTATTAAGTGTCGAGAGAAAAGGAGAAGAGAAGAGGAGAGGAGAAGACCCCTAATTATGTCGACCTAACTCCTATTTATAAGAAAATAGGAGTATAATTAAACCTAATGATGGAATTAAAGCAAAAAGCCCAGCCCGTCAGCAAAATCCACTCGATCGAGCAATTAAATCACTCGATCGAGCAAAGGCATAAAAGGAACTGGTCGATCGAAAGGAAAAATAGTCGATCGAGTACTTATTCATCCTAAAACCACTCGATCGAGAAGAAGTGGCTCTCGATCGAGCAAATGGGCTCTCGATCGAATAGAAACAGTTCTCGATCGAGCACTTCTCAGCGCGTAATTCCTGCTTCGCGCACTGAACTTCAAACGGCTGCCATTTCTTCGTTACTTGGTCAAACAGGGTGATTCCAGTGGCGTTGGAAAGCTAAGAGGACAAACTTTTATCTCCAATTGGAATCACCTGAATATCTATTGTAGAACTCGAGATATGGCTCTTACAAGCAGGAACTAGCAAATTGAAGCACTCTCTTGGCTCGCCTAACTTCCTTACTCCAATGCGCATCTCAAAATGGTACTTTCCAAGCTCCGACTCAACTCATCTCCTAAATGCATGCTAAATGGACGGTAAAAGGCTTAATTTCACTACTTTATGGTTCATTCCTGCAAATAAGACAAAATACACCAAAGTAGCATATTCGGGGCATTTCGTAGCATAAAACCACGATAAAAGCATAAAGATACGCGCATAAATTAGGCTAAAAGGACTATATAAAATGCACGTATCAAATCTCCCAAACCAAACCTTTACTCGTCCCCGAGTAAACTAAAATGCAACTAATGGAACGGAAAAAGATAACTCAGAGCCAGCTACAAATGCCCACTTAAGCCAATTTAATGCAAGCAAACTAACACTTATAGCAGAACAGTCAAATGCAAACGAGTTATAAGATGTTTATAATAAAGCTGAACCGTCGACCTTGCAAGACCTTTAACAATGGACTCTGACGGGTCACTCTTTCTCTCATGAAGCAAAGGGTGAACATATAGATGTAAGAGAGAAGGAAAAATAGTCGCTCACCTAAACTTCGACCCACATAAACATGCATGCAACTAATATGATAGACAATTCTAGCCACCGTACATACATTCCAACCAACAAGGTCCTGTCACAGCCGAGGGCTTACAAAAAATATGGGTAAGTGAGGCAATGGGTAGGAAAAGGCAAAACATTTATGGGAATGTGGAGGTATAGGTGATCAAGCTAGTACCTAAACAGAACCATATCAACATATCCATTTCCAACTCAATTATGAATTAAACACATGCCCTTCATTTGGCATAAAATCTCACCAAACCAAACTAGAAACACTCCTCAAATGAATGTAGATAACGCATAGGAGCAGAAACCGTCAACAACCGAACATACTTATCGTTTTTTTTTCTATTTCTTTCAGTTTCTTTTTCTTTTCTTCGAATTTTTTTCTTTTTTTTTTTTTCGTTTTCTTTTTTTTTTCTATTTCTTTTTCACGTCTTTTTTTTTTCATCATCCTCCTTTTCTTCATAAATTACCAACTCCAATTCAACAGAATACAGGCCAAACTTGATACAATAGACAAAATACCGCAGAACAATCTAAACTAGCTTGACAAGGCAGGCTAAATTTGGATGTAGCTAAGGGTCAACTGGCAAATTTGGCTAATGTGGAGTTTATGGGTAAAAAATGAAAGAAAGGGAATTTGTAAGCACCTCCCTGCATGTGACACCAACCACTAACCCGAATGTATGACAGCGAAAAGCAATTGAATTTCATATACGTGCAAATTGATGATACATGTTATGCAAGGAGTAACTACTCACAATCCTACATGAAACTGGTCATAAATGACACCAGTTTATAAGGCTCTAATCCTTAGAAATTATAAGTAGGTTGCCAAAATTTCAGGTCAAGTCTATTCGTTCAGCTAAATTTAAACATTAACTCGTAGATTATGCAAAAGACAAAGCTAAAAGACAATCAGTTTAATGCAAGGCTTAAGCAAAAAGACAAAAGTAGTGCAATATCATCATTGAAATCTACCGTTCCGACTCAACCTATATGCTAAAATAAACGTGAATTTTTTTGAAATTTTCAACAATTTTCTGATTTTTAGTGAATTTTTTTTTTTTTGAATTTTTAACAAAAATAAACAACAATGCAAACGTAAATTAAACGTGATAACAGAAATGCAATGAAAACAAAATGCAGACACGGATATGGATGCATAATCTCCCCAAACCAAACTGTACAATGCCCCCATTGTACCAAAACATGGAAAGGAAATGCAAACTGAAGGAGAAAGAGAGTAAAAGCGGAAAAACTCACAAAATGCGCGAATAAGGGGACCTCCCCAAACCGACCATGAACATGGGAGGTTGCTAAAGGCCCGGAAAACCGTCTCAGTAAGCTAATCCAAGTCAATAATACTCGATCAAGAGGAATAGTAGCTGATCGAGTAACATGGGCGCTCAAAAACTGCTCGATCGACTGGAATAGTGGTCGATCGAGTGGATTTCTTCCTGCAGGCACTCGATCGAAAGGAATAGTAGCTCGATCGAGAGGATTTCTTAGAAAAAGTACTCGATCGAGTGGAAAAACCACTCGATCGAGTGATCCTCGCGTGTACCGGAAAACACAATGAAAAAACACCACAGTAACTAACTAGACAAGCAAACTGATAAAGTCTATGGTATAAAAACCATTTATTACAACTGAAATTGAAATAAAAATGCAGAAATAAATCGCCGGGTTGCCTCCCGGGTAGCGCTAACTTGATCAGTCCTTTCGACCTTCTTTTCTTGAGCCTCTATAATTAAATACAATCAAAACAGCTCAAAGCGCGCAGCATTAAATCATAAACCTGCGCATGTGCTACACAAAAGCATAAGTAGCACAAAAGTGGAATAGCAAAGTAGGAAATAAAGATATGTAAACATTTAAGTCTAACAAATTTCCTATGACCGCTCCTAAATTTATCCACAAAATACAGGAGCGAGGGAGCAATTGACGATAATTTAGGGCTCCAATTCAGATTAACAATTTTAAAATGACAAGGATGGCGAGAAATTGCTAATTTATGCGTCCACATATGAGGGGGTATAGCTTTGAAAAAGGAAGCATGAATAAGACGAGGCAATTTACAAATAATAATGAAATTACCGTTTACTACCTCAGGTTGATCACTCTTAATGACGGAATCATAGATAAAAGAATTCGTTACCTCTTCCGTGCTAGGAGTAATTACCGACTCAGCTGTCCTTTTGTCGCCCTCAGTGGAGTCTGTCCCGTAAATCTCGGCCTCAAGCGCATCCAACTCGGCTTTGAATAAGGGAGACTCACCATAACCGTTGTCATCGTCAAAATCGTCATCAAAATCAAGCCCAAATGACGAACCAAAGCTCCCAATGGCCAAACTACTAGATCGAGTAGAATCTTCATTCGATCGAGCAGTTTCCTCCTGACTTTCACTCGATCGAGTGGAATTTTCACTCGATCGAGCACTTCCTTCTGGGAATTCACTCGATCGACCAATATAAGTCACTCGATCGAGTGATTCCTCCTGTACAGCGCTGAAATCTTCGCGTGGGACAGTGAAATATGATAGGAACTCGTCATCCGAGTCATAGAGGTCATCCTCAGCATTGGGCAACACGGTTTTCTCAGGGGAGAAACCGCTCTCAGCAAGGTGTACCTCTTCTTCTTGCATCTCAGCTGCTAACTGAGCAACTACAGACTCGAGCTCACGGAATCGAGCGTCCATATGTTTATCACTCTCTTGCATTTTGGATACAAGCGTTCCCATTAAATATGTCAGCTCCGCGATCTCTTCTTCTTCCATCTCAGCTGCTAGCTGAGCAACTACAGCCTCGAGCTTATCAAATCGCGAGACATATTCTTGTGCTTGGAATGCAAGTGTCTCCATTAAGGATTTCAGCTCCGCAATGTCTTCTTCTTGTATATCAGGGGGATCTTGTTGCGGCGGCCATTGATAGGGTGGATGTGGCGGCACAACTACAGCTGCATTGTGCTCAGCAGAACCACATCTCCGTCAGAGCGATCACCGGCTGTTCCATATAATGGGACATCGGTGATGGGTCAAAGGTACTCAAGCCTTCCCTTTGACTGTCTTTCACCTAGAACTGTCTAGGTAGTACCTGTAAGGCCTATCAAAACAGCACTCAAGGAAAAAGATTAAAACGGCCTCAAGGGAAAAATCCCTTGAGGCTAAAAACAGATAAAATTAAACAAATAAATAAATAGATTGCCTCCCCGGCAACGGCGCCAAAATTTGATACTATCGTTTCGTACCAAAAATAAAATACCTAAGTACAACTAACAGAAGTCAGCGGTAAGTAGGGTCGATCTCCACAGGGAGGCGGTGTACTATCTATTTGTCTATTCTATCCGTCTGATGTCACGAATGTGGGTTGAATTGATTGTGTTGACTAAACTAAAAAGGCTAAAGAAGAGAAATGAATAAGAGAATTAACAGTAAGAGAAAGGAAGTATGCTAGGAGTCGGTCCACCGTGGCAGCTATCAGATCTTATACTATCGGGAATACTAAAGCGATTAGACTATTGATAAGAAGAGCTATGGTCGTCACCTTTCGGTCCTTAAACCGCCCTAGAGCGTAAACAGCTTAACTTTCGCCCTCACTGCAATACCCTATTGTAATTAAGCAAGCCTTCCCTTCCAATCTTTCGATCTAGGTCGGGGTTAACTAGATTTATGGTCTCCTGCATGCATTCATTCGACCTGATAACAATTAAATTGCCTAATACAATTCTTATCGCAAGACTAATCTAATCAAGTCAATTAAAACATGGCTACCACGGCTTCCCTAATCCTAACATACTACGGGATTTAGCTACGCATAATTAAAGGGGAATCAAGAAATAAAAGAAGAACAATAATAAACATTAAGTAATTAAAGAGAAGAAGGGAGAGAAATTACTGTAAATAAATGATCCGGAAATAAGCAAGAACAGAAGTAACAGTGTATATGTATTAAGTGTCGAGAGAAAAGGAGAAGAGAAGAGGAGAGGAGAAGACCCCTAATTATAAATGACCTAACTCCTATTTATAAGAAAATAGGAGTATAATTAAACCTAATGATGGAATTAAAGCAAAAAGCCCACCCACAAAAAATCCACTCGATCGAGCAATTAAATCACTCGATCGAGCAAAGGCATAAAAGGAACTGGTCGATCGAAAGGAAAAATAGTCGATCGAGTACTTATTCATCCTAAAACCACTCGATCGAGAAGAAGTGGCTCTCGATCGAGCAAATGGGCTCTCGATCGAATAGAAACAGTTCTCGATCGAGCACTTCTCAGCGCGTAATTCCTGCTTCGCGCACTGAACTTCAAACGGCTGCCATTTCTTCGTTACTTGGTCAAACAGGGTGATTCCAGTGGCGTTGGAAAGCTAAGAGGACAAACTTTCATCTCCAATTGGAATCATCTGAATATCTATTGTAGACCTCTAGATATGGCTCTTACAAGCAGGAACTAGCAAATTGAAGCACTCTCTTGGCTCGCCTAACTTCCTTACTCCAATGCGCATCTCAAAATGGTACTTTCCAAGCTCCGACTCAACTCATCTCCTAAATGCATGCTAAATGGACGGTAAAAGGCTTAATTTCACTACTTTATGGTTCATTCCTGCAAATAAGACAAAATACACCAAAGTAGCATATTCGGGGCATTTCGTAGCATAAAACCACGATAAAAGCATAAAGATACGCGCATAAATTAGGCTAAAAGGACTATATAAAATGCACGTATCAAGCTCCATCGACGTCTCTATTTATACTAATTTCTGTTTCCAAAAACCCATCAGAGCAGAACACCTTGGGAACAGGCGCAACACCTGCTGCGCCTCTTCAAAGGGACGCAGCTCATGCTGTGCCTCTTCCTCAACTTCACTTCTGTGATTTTCCGCGTTGGATCTTTCCTAATTCCAGGACGAATAATTTCCTATTCCTACGGGTTATTATTTTGGTAAACACGAGAAGGTTACCATGTTTCAGGTTTCCTAATTTCGCGGGCACGCATTTCGAGGCGACATCGACATTTTTGCCATTTTATCACACTTGTATATTTCCATTTTAGGAAGTAATTTTCATTTTAATTCATCATTTTAGAGAATAATTTTCGTTTTAATATTTCTCATTTAATTGATTTATTTTACCGAATCTCAACATTTCTATATTAATTTCAATTTCTTAATTTCATTTCTACATTTCTAACTTATAGATTTCTTTTTTTTTTCTTTTTTTTAGGGGGTAACCCTCCCTACCGTCCGGTCATTTCCGGCAAAATTTTTGCATTTTTGCATCCTTTTGAGTCACTCGTTTTGCGCTAATTAAGGCCATATGTATATATAAATGTATGCTTTGCGTGTTTTCTATGTAAATTTCGGCAGCATGACGGCGTAAACCGTCATCTACCAAACCTGTTCAAAACTAACCTGCAGATACAAGCAACACAACCCAAAGAAAAAAAGGCACTCAGGCCGTCGTATATACACCAAACAAGGGAAATGTACAACAAACTGGGGGCTCGAGCCCCAAACAAAGTTCAAAAATGTTCAAAATCAATGTCCAAATGTACAAATGTACAAAATACGGCAAAAAGCTACACAAAACTACTGCTGGGCGCCCTCCAACTCTGCAACTCTTGCCGCAAAAACGGCGATCTCGGCGTCCCGAACCTCGAGCTCCCTCAACAAGCGAGCTGTCTCCTCCCTTGACTGAGTCAACTCTCGCTCCAGCTCGCGGTCACCCTGTAAACAATAAATGGGCTCATGTCAATCGATTCAAGCAAAATCGGAAAATAAAAAATAAAAAATGAAATAGGCATAAGGTTCATACCCGACGACCTCGACCGCCGACAAGTGCCTCGACGACAGTAGCTCGCAGCCGTTTGGCCACCCTCCACAAACCGAGACGGTGCAACCTGCATTTTCAAAAAGAAATTCTCAACAATTGAACAAACTCAATCAAATGTGTTCTTACACAAAAGTTATACAAGTTAGAGGCTCACCCTCCGAATCAGATGCTGCCAATCGTCCAGGCCAGCATCCGTCACAGCTACGTCAAAGTCACGTAGCTCGGAGATCGTCGTCCTCCCGGTCGCGTCAGTGTACTCGAGGGTCTCGGGGTACTCTGGGGGACTCGATGCCCGCCGCCTCGACCTCCTACAAAGACAAATGGTTCTCACTAATCGATGATCTTTCATCATAAATCTCAAAATCAAATCAAGAGGAAAAATAAAAGTTGCTCACCACTACCGGCCAGTACGCCAACTTCCCGTAGAGGAACGCCGAGTAGTCCTCGCCAGGCAGAAGGAGGGCGTTACCACTGGCACCAGCCAAGTCCGCCTCCCTCTCAGCCTCAGAAGGCTCCCTAAACATCATAGTGGGAGGATCGACGGGAATCGTCAACACGTCCCGAAAACACTGACGAGCCAAACGCTCGCCCAAATACCACACAGGACCCATCGACGTCCTCAACAGCAGTCGGCTCGGGCTCTTAGGCCGAAGGACCTTAGCCACAAAAGGAGGCGCTCCAGCGTACTCCGCCCAAGGTCTGGGCACCCACTGCGACAAGATAAAAAGGATCATTCCTATGATCAATTAAAAGCAAATATAAGAAGCACGAGTGAATATAATTGAGATACTCACGCTGTCCAGCTGAAGAGCGTTCACGTCCCGCCGGTAGACGTTGTGAGAAGAACGCTTGCTCTTCGTCCGGCACATCACCCAATCCCTCACCACGGGATAGGCTTTCTCCAGCAGCTCCGTCCGCTTGGGCGCGAGGCTCGGGAAGTAGGAGTACACCCACGCCTGTAAAGCAGAATAATTAATGACGATCTTTCGTGATTTGATAAAGAAAGGGAATTTACTTTGGTCTAAAGCAAGGTTCATACCTCCAGCAGTAGTCCAGGCCCGACAACACCAGGAGAAGTCCCCTTCTCCATCAACTCCGGACGAACCATGGCCCTCATGAAGCGGATGAGGACCGCGAAACCAGTAGTGACCCAGTCCCAACGCCCTAGGGAACTCAGGTCAGAAAGGAAGGGAAGAAGCTTTGTCGACAGCCTCTCGCCCTTGTCTCCGAGGTAAATCGAAGACAGAAACCACCAGAGCCACAAGCGAGCCCTCTGCTCAGCTGTACAGGGAGGAGGAGCCGTCTCCCTCCCGTCAATCGTCACCAGCGCCGGGGTCTTTCCCGCAAAGTAGTCTCGAACGTAGGAAATGGGTATCAAACTCGGCACTGTAACAGCCTTCGTCGACAAATTCCAGCCGATCAATCTCCTCACCTCGGCCGAGTCCACCCTCATGCCAGTCTCTGGCCACTCCACCTCCTCGGTCCCGCACGGCAGACCAGAAATCATGCCGTAGTCCTCCAGAGTGACTCCCACCTCACCGAAAGGCATGTTGAACGTGGAAGTCGTATCCCAGAATCGGTCCAAGAAAGCGCGGACCAGGCTAAGGTTAGCCCGCAACTTCCTCTTCGCGATGTCCCTCCAGACCTGCACCAAAGGACCGAACGCTCCACGCTCGATCATGGCCCGCTCCTCCGCCGACAGCCGCTCGTAGTGCTCCATCGCTGTCGTGTAACCCGAGAACGACCTGATGTTCCCGGCCTCCTATTGTGATTTGAAACAAAAGCTATCTTTAGTTTTAAATAAAATTTGAAAGGAATTTGAACAAATGAATGAAAGAGGATGAGTAATGAGTAGTGAATTCCTATTTACCAAACTCTTCACCGTCCTGTAGGACAGGTGACCCTCTGCAGCCCACAACAGGTGCCTGCTCTCCCAAGTCTTAGCCCACGCAGGAGCTCCTCTCAGCTGACGACCTCCTCGCCCGACGTTGGCCCGTCTCGGGGCCTCCTCCTCCTCGACAGCCTCCTCCTCATGGACCTCGTCCCCAGCAGCCATCACCGCGGCGGTGAATGCCTGCTCCAAAGCCTCCTCGATAGTAGCAACGTCTATCTCCATGGAAGCTCTCCCATAAGTAGAAGCCTCATCACCTGCAACATTAAAGCAAGTTTAGGCCGCGTCACGTGACGACAAGCCTTGGTTAAGGGATTTTCGAGCCTTCGGAAGCCTTGAAACCGCTCTTTTATTGCCATCCTTGGCCATATTCCCACCTACGCGATCACTCATGTGGTAATTTGGGTCAAGTCATGCCTAATTGGAAGCCTAGTTCCGGATTCGAGTCGAAATTTCGGCAGCATTTCGTTATAACGGCGATTATGCCCTAGAAAAGTGTCCTGAAAAAGCTGTCACAAACCAAAATTCCGAGATGGTAGAAAGTTTACCCATCATTCAAGGATCCCAATTATCATGTTTCATCGCAAACGGGCAATCCTAAGGCTATTTTCGAAGCAATTTACGGTTTAGCTGTGAAACCGTCTCAAATTTCACTCAAAGGCTCAAAACTCGACGAAAATTCGAGACAAATACATGGTTATGTTCCTAATATTACCTATTATCCATTTCTAATGTCAATTTGACAAGGCAAATGCGTTTGGGGGAAAAGCCCCAAAATTTCGATCAAATGGGTCATAAACCCTAATTTTTTCGGCTCAAAATTGAGTAAATGTAGACGATTAATGCAAGAATGAGACACATACCTCGATTAGTCATGATTAATGCAAACTTTTGGATCAAAACTTGGCGGAAATGGTGAAGATTTGAGAGAGAAATTGTGTGATTTGTGTTTCGAAATAATGAACATAAACCTCTGATTATCGCGTTTTTTACGCAGAAATAACACTTTGGGGAATAGACACAGCAGGCGCTCCGCCTCTTCCAAGAGACGCAGCTCTTGCTGCGTCTCTTCCATGTGTTCCCTCCATACGGATTTTCAAAATTCGTTATGAATTCGTTATTTGTGGGCCCATCTTTGGTGCGCCTCTTCCCCGATGCTATTTTATTCTTTTAGTCCGTTTGACGATTTTCTTTCGTTCCGGCCCGTATTTCCAAGCCAGCAGCAGACTGTCGCACGTTATTTATTCCTTCCAAGACCTTTTGCTTGTCGCAACGAGCATGTATTCCTTCACAGAATTCGACACACCTTCATTATGTCTCCATCGAGAGTAAGCGGATACACTTTCCCTCTCATGACAAGAAGAATAATTCCCAATCATGTCTCCAGCGAGAGTAAGCGGACGTACTGTCCCTCTCAAGACGTGAGGATTAACATCTCCCTAAGCAGATTTCTCCTCAGCAGTTCCCGCCTGTGTCCTGCTACTCGCAATTGTTTTTCGAAGACTACCCAATCAGTTCTCTCAGCAGTTCCCGCCTGTGTCCTGCTACTCACAATATTTCGTGTTTCCCCGCGGAGTTCGACAAAGGTGTCGTTCTCCAGAAGTTCCCAAACCAATAGAGTTCCTATACCCAAGCTTTGGTTACCCTTAAGTTGAATTTATATTTGGCCTCCTTCCCGTCAATGCTTTCCTTTAGGGCCCCATACCCTAGCACAATCCTTATATATCTTTTAGGTCTTAACCTTAGCTCCTATGCACCCCGGAAGCATCTCAAGAAGAAGTCTCGGTATGATCTCTTCTTATGGTCAAGTGGCGCCTCCTTACGTAGTCTAATGGACTTTAAACGACCCTCCCCGATAGTCGACAGACTCTAAAATGTTCCCGACGACAGGTCCTTGGTTCAGACCCCTTGAGCCGCCTCGCGTCGCCATAGTCGTCAGGTTGTAATCTTCGATTGACCTGATGGCTATACTTTGACTTTCGCCTTGTCCAAGCCTCAGTCAAAGTGGGGGCTCTGTAGATACCTCATTTCTGCACCTCTCGCAAACCACCCGGTGATGATTGGGCCACATGTTTGGTACGCGGAACGATTTGTGACAATTCGTAAGATTATCGTCAAGTGATTGCTCAAATATTAATGTCTACCTCTTAGTTGTCATCTACGTGCCGATACGGTCGTTTTGACAGTAATTAGACTACATTTGGAGTCCGGGCCTAAAACCGTCTTCATTTTCTGATAACCGTTAAATCCCGAGTCAGAATGTTCTGGAATATTCCGGATATTTCTATTCCATATTTCATAAATTTTATCTTTCGGTAAACAATTTCCCGTAATATTCACATAAGATATTAAGGAAAACCGAATTATTTCCGTCCTACCATAACTCAAACACGGAAATCTTTGTTCCGCAGGAGGAAACCCCTTGGGAACAGACGCAGCAGGTGCTGCGCCTCTTCCAAGAGACGCAGTGGCTGCTGCGCCTCTTCCCAGGTCCTTTTCTGCGTATTTCTCATATATTTTTCATATCTTTCCGAGATTCACTTCCAAAGGGTCTACGAAACCCTAATTCCTCCACGTGATTAGTATAAATAGAGACCTTCGGTCTCACATATTTCTCACGCGAGTGTCCGCCCTTCTCTTCTCCCTTTGCATTCTAGACCTTTGTTCTTACTTTTTGGCGTCTACGTGCTTGAACTTTCGACCACGTAAGCTCGGATCATTCTGAGTACCAGCCTTGTTTGCATAACCGACCAATTTGACCAACTACACATCAATCAACTTAATTAATCTAATCGTTTTCCTCTTACGAGGGCACTTTCTTTGCATTCGCGTCGAGCATCACTAATCGATATCTTAGTCCTTCTCGTTTCGTCAACATTATTAATTTTCACATGTTAGGATCAAAACTTGGATGTTGCATAGCATGCATATAGCCGACGATATATCAAGTACGAATAACTTCCCTAATCATTAGTAGAGGCCGCTATCGAGGCGGGCGGGATTAGGTGTTCGATCAAAAGAGCTTCCTAATACGTACCCTCACCCCTTACTCCAGATATCTGTGAACACCCGTGTTCATTGGCATCCACGAGAGTCATTCTAGACATAGAATGCTAAGGGTAACGATTGCTTAGTGTTGATGTCACTACTTTGTGTCTTGACATGACACGAGGTATTCGAACGGTTCCAATTTCCCATAAAAATTGGTGGCGACTCCATACAAAAATGCAAACGCTTGTTTCTCTTTTCTTCCCAAGCGCCCCCGTGGGCCCCCGCTGTCCACAACAACCATAACCACAAACGAAAGCTAAGGATGATGATGATGACTTACCTATGCCTGGCATACCGGCGACAAGACCGCAACCTGACTCGAGCCTCCATCCCCATGGTAGACTCCAAGAGTTAGGGACTCAAAAGGATGATGAGGGATAAAGAGTGTTGTCGATCTAGGTTTTAGTAGAAATGAAAAATGAAAAACTGATTTGAGTTTACGACTTCACAATTTATATCTGAACGCTGAACCCGCCATACTCAATCGAGTGGTCTCTACTCGATCGAGTTACAAGACTGCTCGATTGAGTGGCCTACGCTAGATCGAGCTCCCAATCCCCCAAGGTTACTAAGACGCAAGGCCGATAGTGTAAAGATTGCAAGAGATCAAACACATGTCTAAGGTTAGTCAACGGGTCCCTAACAGGGCGGGTATTACACTAATTGCGAAAGTAAATAAGAAAAATTCAATAATATTAAAGAGTCTAGGGATCGGGCACTAGGTAGTTAACCGGGGGTGTGATTTAACTAATTGATAGAGCAATTTATGTTGTTTAAGGTCATATGATCGGTCGATTCTAATATGTCCTTTAGGTCTAAACTTAACATGCGGTCGCTATCATTAAGTTAGCCTATTTAATTGTCGTAGCCTTTATTAGTCTTAATCCGGTCGGTAATAATCCTAGTTCGCAATGCTAATTAACTAATCCTAGCCAGTAGTTAATCAATGGGATTTAAGACAATAACTGAACAATAATCAAAAGCAATTTAACTATCAGTTCATTAATAAAACCCCCTTCTAGCAACCTAGATCCCCTTTCACTATAGATAAGGGGTTTAGCTATTCATACTAGAATAAACAACAACAATAATATGAATGAAAGACATAATTGCAAGCATAATAGATGAACAATGAAATAATTGTATAAACTAGAACTTTGAATTAAAAATAACAAGGAGAAGATTAATGAATACCGTAATTAAAGTGCGTAGATCCGGAACAATAGCAATAATACTAAACTAAGGGTTTCTAAGAGAGTTTTTAATGTAAATATGCGTAGCTGGTAAAATAAGACGTAAAAATATAATAGGGCACGAATTGGGTATTTATAATAAACATAAACCGATTTAGGAAACTTGTGCGAAAAGACGTCAGATCGAGGTATACTCGATTGAGTACAAGAGGACTCGATCGAGTACACACCACTGGATCGAGTACAAGGCAACTTGATCAAGTACTCCTTGCTTCAACTCTTTTCTTCGTATAGTCTTCTTCAGTTATCTTTCTTTATTCTTATAGATTTCCGTGCCTTGGTCCTATTGAACACTAGAGGTGAGATGCAAGCCTTCCACTTGCGATATGATCGCCGGGATTGATGCTCCCATCCGTTCTCATGGTGAGATAAAAGCCATGAGTGCACATGTGACGTTAATAGCCACGTGCCGTGCAATGTTTGTTAGAAGATTTCCAAAGTAATGGCTATGCATGATTTTTAACTATATGTATTGCGATGATTGACTACTCGTTTATCTATTTCACATGACTTAAGTACTAGTTTTGTGTAATTTGGATAGTTGCATATGTCACATTTCATTGGAATTCGTGCTTGTGATTAACTAACCGTATATATGTTCTTTCCTTTACTTCACTTATTTAAATATGCCTATGACATGCTCATTTGCTATCCTATCTCGCTTTCTCTTATTATTCTAACATGAATGATCCCATGCTTATTTGTTCAAGTGAATTATATCCCGTATTTATTATGCCTTGCCTTATTTGAGTTCTTTGCTATGTTCATTTTGATATAATGTGGCTGGGAGAACCGTAAGTTATTCCCCACTGACCGTGGCATTCATTTTTAATGAATGAACATGTTGCAGATCGGTACTTATTTGGGGTGAAGACATGTGTGAGCTAGCGAGTACCTTGACCGTTGGATTTTTGTCTATCGTTATGGTTAGACTCACCTTTTAGACTTGTTATTCGTGGGATATCGTTTCCCCCTTTTTTGCTAGACTTGGTTTGTAATAACGTAAGTTTGCTTATCGTTGCAATTGTTTTATTTTATTAGTGACTCCCCCATGTTCAACTTTAACTAGTAATAAAAAAATTCACGGGGTACCCTCGAAGTATGCCATTTTTCACGTGGTATCCAAGAATTTAAGATCATGCACAATGTAACCTTGTATTAATATTTAGTGGTCCACCGTGATCACATATTTAATAGAATATAAATGATGATAAATATTGGTGACGTGTGAAAGTTAGTTGGTGATTCTGTCTGACATGGCAATTGTTTTGGCATATGGTACCCCTGAAGTATATTGTATTGCACATGGTGCCCTGTTTGTTAAACAGGCAAACAAAGACCAACAGCTATCTTACCAAACTAGCCGTTGGAATCTTTGTATAAAATTAGAGCATCCTGCAGCATTTCACCAAATAAACACACTCAACCCACCAAAACAAACAATTAATATGTTTCATACAAGTATATCTTCAAATAATAGAATTCAAGTGGAAAACAAAATATGTCCAAGATGCAGTATAAGATCTCAAATAAGAACTTCTGGACCTACTGCAGCAAACCCATTCAAGTTGTACCATAAATGTGATTCTTGTGGATGGTTCCAATGGTGCAATGTTAAAAGTGAAGCAACAAACCATTATAGGGCAATGGACGAAGTTGAACAAGTATTAAACCAGCAGTTGGAGAAGATAACACGAGATATGAAGACAAACATGAAGGAGGAAGAGAAGATAATTCAAGAGATGTCAAAATTTCTTAACTTTAGCATCAAAGTTGCATTAATCATGTACATGTTTTTATTATTTGTTGTACTAAAAGATAACAAATAAAGAAAATGTAGGATCAACAACATGTGCCAGTTAAAAGTGATGATTTATATATCAAAATATTGCTTCTTCATAAGCACTTGAGTTTACATCATGATTGTTCAATGTTTTTCTATCATCTTACTTATTTCAGCCCAAACTAGCAATTGTCTTAGCAAAACGTTACCCATCAGAATATGCCCCCAAAATATGGACTGACTCTAACATCTAAAAGATGAACTGAAATTCAAAATATAAACTTAAAACTAAAACATAGTCACTAACTATAACATACCAAACTAAGGATGGCTTGATAAAGCTCCATCAGTTCTTGTTCTTTTACGACCTCTTCCACTTGTTGGAGCAGCACCTCCAGTAGCTTCACTAGCAGCAGCAGCAGCAACCTTCTTTTGTTTTGCTGTGGGACCTCCTTGACATGACCTTGCATTATGACCAGATGTCTTGCAAATGGAACAAGTAATGGTAGTTGCTCTCTTGCCTTTCCTTTTCTTTGGATCACCAGGCTTTCTTTTCCTTTGTCTTGTTGGTCTTCCTATTCCCCTCTCTTGGACTGGTGGTAAAATTTCAAGAAATTGAAATGTTGGCCAATGGTCCTTATCTGGTAATGGATGCATATGATCTACATAAGTCATCCTATAGCATTGACCAGAGTAATAACCATGCAAATAATGGACTGGTTCTTCCCTGTTAGCATATATAGCTCTACAAGCATGCTTACAAGGAATTCCTGTGATTTGCCATTCCCCACACAAACATGTACCAGTTAAGAGGTTTACAGGAAACCTTGAGCCACCTTCATGCACCTCAAATTCACCATTACCTCCTCTAATTGCCCCATAAATTCTAGAGTGTGCACAATTTGTCTCAAGTATACCAGCAGCATATGGGGTTGGACCATCCATTTCTACCTTTTCACTCCAGTCTTTCCTTTCAGCAAATTTTTCCATGAAGTTTGTTCTAATCCCTTCCATTAGTTCCAGTATTGGTTTCTCCCTCAAATCATTGATCACAGCATTGAATGACTCCACAAAGTTAGATGTATTGTGGTCACAAGCAACCTCTGGATCAAATTGGTTGTAACACCCCGTAAATTTGAAGACCTTTATTATATTTTAAAAGTAATATTTTAATCCATTTTAATTTAATATTAATTTATTTGAAATAATAATAATTTGATAAAATATAATTTTATTTTAGTTTGAAGTAATGTAATCACTTTTGATAGTTTAGAAATGTTTAAAAGTAATTTACACTATATTTAAACCTTTTACTTTGATAAAATAGATTTCTGATAAAAGTCGTAATATTGGGATTTTCCCATTTCTTACGGTCGTTGGGTAAACGAGTTTGGATATTGGGCAAATGAGTACTTAATCTTTTAGTAAAATCGTGTTTAAGAACTTTAATATTCTCGGGAATCGCGTTCGACGAATATTTCTAATTACCGTCGAAGCAAACCCAAAACGTAAACAATTGACCAACCTCCCCATGCCAATTGGACCGCCCACCTCCCTCCATTTTTCTCCTCTTTCAACTTTCATTTCCTCCATTCTCAATCTATCTCCTCCTTCTCTCAAACACCAAAAACCTACCAAAAATCCTCCTTACAAACCCTAAATCCTTCATAATTCCTCCATTTCTGCACCAAATTTCATAAAAATTATATGCTTGGAATCCTCTTTTCATTCCTCAACTCCTAGTAAGCTTTATTTTCATTTCCCCAATTTTTGTTTTAAGGCTCATCTTTTAGGGTTTCGAATTTAAGCTTAATAATTTTGTTTTTGTTGTTCTTATAGGTGAAGAATTTGAAGATGAGTTAGGTGACTCATATGTGGTTGAAGATGAAGAGTAATTTTGGGTTTTAGAAGCTTTCTCAAGTTATTACTTGTCTCTTTGCTAGCTTAAGGTAACTATTCCGAGTTACTCGACGATTTAATGTCACATAGATGTTGTGTTTGTTGTTTGTTAGGTGTTTAGGTGATTGATAATGTGTTAGTTTCGTTTTTCACATGACTTGTGTTGTTAAAGTTCACTAATTTGTGGTTATTTCATATACTTGAGTATTGAAAATAAATGGGTATTGTTGATTGTTGCTTGAGACGGTATTAAATTGAGCTTGAGACGGATTTTGGTAGGAAAAAGGGAAAAGGGGCGGAAAAACCGCCCAAAACAGCCCACAAAGGGGCGCGGCAGACCTGGCAGGCCCCGTGGGTCCGGCCCGGATTTTGACCCGTCACTTTGGGTCGGGTCTTGGGTCTATTGTTTGATGTTTTGGGCCTATGGTTCATGTTTTGAAGTATGTTGGTATTTTGGCATGTAGGAAATTGTTTAAGCTAATATTTCCCTTGAATTGGTTATTTTATAAGTTGGCATATTTTCTCTATGTCAATAGTTTTCACATGATAGAAATTAAAAATGGCAAGAGTATGACATTGTGGTAAATTCCGTGATGTGGGCCAAAATGGGCGAAGACTCTGAGCTGGGCCAATTTGACCAAATGAGTTTGGTCAAGCTAGGTTTAAACCGGTCAGCCTCGATTTGACCGATGACCCGTCGCGGGACTATGGTCGAGGATTTGTCTTTGAGTATGATTGTCTTTTCATATGTTGGTTGTTGGATGAATTGGTTGCCTTATACTTGAGTCTTCTTGCCTTGTTGCCATTTTAGCTTGTTCTCATGAATTATGAGATTAACGGTTCGCTGAGTTTTAGATTACTAATGAGATTGTGGATATTGTTGGATTGTCAGCTGAATTTACATTTTTGTAGCCTTTCACAAGGAAGGATGTTATCCTAGAGTCCTTGATTTGAGTATCAGTATTTATGTTGCCAAGTTTGGACTCTTTGCCCCTCTTATGGTTAAGTGGGTGTCCTACTTGTCTTGTGTGGTGTTGGTATCTTAGACCATCGTCATAGATAGGCCCTTATAGTTGATACCCGTCGTTGTGAGTATCAAAAATAAGATTTATAATTTCCTATTAAGACTAACCTAGGCTAGTGGTAACAGGGTCGAACCACAAGGAGGCAGATGCAAATTCTAGTTGATTTATATTCAGTCTATGGTAACAATTGTGGGGGTTGATTTGAGTTGGTCTACAGCTAAGAGTAAATAAAGACAATAAACTAAAAAAAACGGTTTAAACAAATAAAGAAGGGGTACTAGGATGGTCGGTTCATTAAAGCTTCGACGGCAGCATATTAAACAGGTCTAAATCGAACACAAGTGAGGCGGGAAATAAGAGGTCCTCTCGGTCCACTCTTAACAAATAATATCTTTCGATCTCGCTATAGGTCCCTAATATCACTAATACTGACTCTCGTCCTGAAAAGTGACTAACGGTCTAAACTATACCTATCTTTCGATCTCAGCACAGTTTAGTCATTTTAATTGGTGGTCAAATAACTTTCCCTATCTTTCGATCTAATGGGTCAGTCATAAAATAAGCATCTAACTGGTCGCATGCATTCGATTAGTTAAATACAACATTAAATTCAATTAAAACGAAGGGTAACCTCACGAGGTCAGTCGATCGACCGAGAATGCCAATCGATCGACTGACCCGCGAATCAGGCCGTGTTCAATACTTTGCCGCCTACGCTAAAATTCGCCTACATCCTAGCACAAACTATTTAGCTACTCATGCTAAGGGTAAAAACAATAACTTTAATAATGAAATTAACTAATGGATTCATGGTTGAAACGATAGAGAAAACAATTAACATAAAGAATAAATTGGCTGCGGGAATTAACTAGCAATTCTATACTAATGACGAAATAAGTAATAATCTGGAAATTAGAACAGAAGGAATACCGAATTTCGCAGAGGGAATGTAACGGAGTGATTGAAAGCACAATGAAAATTTAATGCAAAATAATATCCCCAAACCCTAATTAATAAACTAAAACTCAATGTAAAATTTCTGATAATAAAGCTTGATTAAAGACTAGATATCCTCAGTTACGTTATATAGAAAGTATACGTAACAATTATTCCAAAACCTAAACTTAATGGGCTTCAAGTTCCTCGGTCTTTTAATTCACGTCTGGAACAGCAGTGTGGTCGATCGACTGATGTGAGGGGTCGATCGACTGCTTGGCAGTGAACAGTAGCTTCTGTAACCCGAGGGTTGGTCGATCGACTAAGGGAGGTGGTCGATCGACTGCTTGAGCTGCTACTTGACTTCTATAAACTCGTGGATTCGTCTTTTGGGCCTTGAAATGCGCACCAAACTCGTTCCTTAAGCAAATACTTCTCGTCACATGCAATGCAGGATAATCGGGGACGGATTTAGCTCGGTTTCCGTTGGATTCTTCACATTTCTGCAATAATGTACAAAAATATGAAAGTAGACGGAAATAGGGAGAAATGCAACATAAACTACATGAATGAGCTCTGAAATGCGTGTAAAATGGGATGTAAAACATCATATAAAAGACACGCATCAAACTTCCCCAAACCGAACCCTTGCTTGTCCCCAAGCAAGAACAAGACTCGATCTAATGACCTAATGGAACGAGTTCAATCTCAGAGCGAATTGCAAACTGTCAAGCCTAAACCAATTTAATGCACAACCAACAATCAACTAGCAAATGAATCATGCAAACGAGTTATGAAGCCGTCAAAAACCACTGAACCGTCAACTGTAGAGACTTATCAAATTGGACTCTCACGGGTCGCTCAAATCACTCAATAAGTACAGGTGAATATATGTAAGATAGAAAGAATTAATTTGGTAGTGACTCTCACCTAACTACGACCTATGAAGACATGCCAGCAATAAAATATGAAAATGATCTCTATGACCGTACATATGCATTCCAACCAACCAGATGACCAATGACACATGCCGAGGTATATATGGGATATGTGAGGTATGGGTAAGAAGAGGCAAAGCATTTTATGGTAAAGTGGAGGTACAGGTGATCAAGCTAGTACCAAAACGGAACCAAATGGCAACATCCAACTTCTTGCTCATAATCAAACGAAACGGTGCTATAGCAAGCACAAAACTCACAATCTCCAAAATACTAAATCAATAAACTCCCCATAGGATATGAATGAATCATGGGAGCAAAAATCGCCAAATAATAAAGACTGAATCATGCGAATTGATTTTCCCTTTTTCGTTCTTTCGAACTCCAGTCGATCGACTATAAATGGCAGTCGATCGACTGCTTCTACAGTACAGAACTTTCTTTTTCTCTTTTCTTTTTCGAAATATTTTTTCTTCTTTTCTTTTTCTTTTTCTATTTCTTTCTTTCCTTTATTTCATCTTCCCAATAACATCTCAACAGAGCATATGCCACCAAAAATGAGTAACAACCCCAAGAACACAGACTACTAGCTTGACAAAGGACAGGCTAAATGTAGGATGTAGTAAATGGGACAAAAAGGGATATTTTTGGCAGTGTGGAGTTTATGGGTAAAATGAGAAAAGGGGACCTCTACCACATGTGTCAACAAACCACAGACCGAATGCATACAGATATTAAGCAGATCAAGTTCATATTTATGCAAATTAAGGAAACATGTCTCATAAGGAGTAACTACTCACATTCCTAGATGAACTGGTCATGAATGTCACCAGTTATAGGCTCTAATTCTCAGAATATATGATGTAGTTTGCCAATTTTCTAAGTCAAGTCTCAAGTCCAGCAAATAATTTAACGAAAACTCGTAGATATGCAATTACGATTCCACTAATAACATGATGATAAGCAAGGCTCAGGCAAAACAGGTGCAAATGCAATGTCATCATTGAAATACTACCGTTCCGACTCGAACTATATGCTAAAATAAACGTGCAATTTATTGAAATTTTTGAAATTTTTCAATTTTTTTGAATTTTGTATATATGGATGAAATGAAATAAACAATGCAAGACAAAAATATAAACGTGAAACAGAAATGCAATAAAACTTATGCAAATGCGACGCAAAACCCTTCCCCAAACCAAATCACACAATGTCCCCATTGTGCAAAATCATGTAATGAAATAAAAGAGAAATGGGAATTTGCGAGAAAATAAGTAAACAAGACATAAAGTGAAGACAAGGAGACTCACAAGACTTTAAGCGCGACAAGGAAACCTCCCAAACCAAATAAGTGAGCTAGGAGGTTTCGAGTGAGCAGTGATCTACTAATAAGTACCGAAAGACAAAAATACCACGCATAAGACTGAGAAAAACAATTTTGAAGCGGTAAATATGTGCACAATTGAGAAAATAGAAGAAATAAGGAAATGGACGGAAAATAAAGTGGAGTAGAAAACTCCCTTAAGTCCGTAAATCGACCAAACACAGCAGGGGAGAGCTCGTGAATAGGTACAGCAGTGTCTTCGGTCGATCGACCAAAAGGGGTAATCGATCGACCAGATGAACAGGAACAGAAACTCTTGGAAAGCGCAACTCAGTCGATCGACCAATGAAGCCAGTCGATCGATCAAATCTTCTTTGTACTCCTTACTTCTTCGTATTTGCTCAATAACTTGAGCAAATGAGGTCTAAAAAACCTGCAAACGCACAATAATACGCGCCCTAAATTGCGCAAAACCCAAAATAAAGTCTAAATTACTTAAAAATCCTAAGCAAGCGAAATAAAATGCGAAGTTTTCGCGCACACAAAAGCAATAAAAAAAATGTCTTAACAAAAGCAAATAAAATGAAGTTTATAACGAACTCGATCAACTAATAGTTGATCAAGAAGGACCACGGTATGGTCCACTTCGTCGGCTTCTGGCTACTAGAGGTAGCCTCAATGGTGCTAATCTGAGCAGCTGCACCCTTCTTACCTTCCGCGTCCGTATGGCTCAACGGATTAACATTCTCATCATCTCCCCAGTCAAGGATCTCTTCGGGCTTGTCAGAATCCAGATCAGACTTTCTGGCTTTGACTGGCTCATTATCAACAACTTCATCAATCCCATAGCTCAGGCAACCAAGACCTCCTCTTTGAATGATCGGCTTCTTTACAGCTGGCACAACTTGCAGCACTTCCTTCCCCACACCAACTCCTGCATTATCTAAAACAACAGATTCTTCCTCCTTCTTGCTCCCAATCTGGGGCGGAGGGGTTAACACAAAAGTAGTAATAGAGACAGGCAATTCAGGAAGCACAAAGTACGATTTCTTTTCAGAAACCGTGTTACAAGTCACCGGCCACATGGGGTCCTTTTTCTTGGCCGGTTGGGCAAAGACAATAGAATGCTTGCCTACTTTGAAAGTCAAGGTACCTAGACCGACATCTATGACTGCACCAGCTGTGTGCAGAAATGGCCTACCCAAAATAATGGGAATATGAGCATCCTCAGGCATGTCAAGGACAACAAAGTCTACAGGAAAGAAAAACTTCCCTATTTGGACAGGGATGTCCTCTAGGACTCCTATGGGTTGGACCGCAGACGGTCGACCATCTCGAATCTGTCATGTCTCATCATCGCGAACCTAGTCAATTTAAGCTTCCTAGCTAGACTCAAAGGCATGACGCTTATACTAGCTCCTAAGTCACATAATGCCTTCTCAATAGAGAAGGTACCTATTTTGCAAGGAACGGAAAAGCTACCCGGGTCCTCTAACTTATGGGGCGCAGTGTGAGACAAGTAGGAGCAAGACTCTTTAGTTAATGCAACAGTGTGAACATGTTCAAGCGACTTTTTCTTAGACAATAGCAAGTTTTTCATGAACTTAGTGTATGTTGGCACTTGGTTAACTAACTCAAGGAAGGGTACCTGAACATTCAAGCTACGAATAACTTTCTCAAACTTACTTGAAAGATACCTTCCTTTGTCGGCACTAGTCTCTCCGGATATGGGGTCAGTAAGAAGTACCTTAGCCCTCTCTCTCTAAGTTGCGCATGCCGATCCGTGGACTTAGGCCGAAGTCCACCGCTTTCTCCTTATTGAAGCTTGAACCCTCCTCAGACCGTCTCAAATGAAAACCATTAACCGTCATCGGATCGAACTTGAACCGGATCGACCCATCAAAGACTCGGTCTGGTTCTAACACCTTCGAGTCGTCGTGCCCCGAAACAAATGGTCTCTCAAGTTATCGGGCATCGGAGGACGAAATTCCTCGCTATCGCCAGTAACCTTGGTCGATCGCCCACTTGTCCTCGGTCGATCGATCCGTTGTACACGATTCCGAAGCTGCCAGAATCCGTATATCGGTCGATCGACGGGTACATCGATCGATCGATCGATATACCTGTAGACGCTTTGTTTTTTGATTTATTCGTTGAAGCTTTCTTTTGAATTGTTTCCGGCTCATCTTTTTCAACAGCGTCCTCGACCATGGCAGGACCATCAAGGGTGGACCCACTCCTCAAAGTGATGGCATTTAAGGTCTCCTTTTGGTCAGTTTGGGTCGGCAAGTGTCCGGGAGCTCGAGTGTTGCTTTTGCTAGCCAATTGAGCAATTTGGCTCTCTAGTAGCTTCATCCCGGCCTCTCTTGCTTGGGACTCCTTTAGCAACAAGTTCTTAAGCTCGGAAAATTCAGAATTCTGCGATTGGTGTTGCTGCGGCACATAGGGAGGTTTCTGATATTGTTGTTGCTTTTGATGAGGAGGCACATAAGGTTGTTGCTGCGGCGGAGGTTGAGTTGGGTTCAGGACATTTTGACTCCTCCAACTCAAGTTTGGGTGGGCATTCGGCTCATAGTAGGTGTTTGTCCGCCTATAGTGTTGAAAGGCAAAGACAAGACTCAAAGGGACTAGGACAATTCTTCGAAACGTGTCCCTCAGCTCCACACCTTTCGCAGACGAAAGGACCGTCTGACACAACATTTACTTGGTACATCCTACCTTTAGAAACTCCTTCTAGTTCATACTTGTCAAATCTTGCAGTGAGAGCCTCAAGCGCAAAGAACAGAGGAAGATTCAAAGCTCTCTCCTCCGGTTCCCTCCGGAATTACCATACTCAGCCTTGTAGGTGGCTAGATCGTCAATGATCTTCCACCCCTTGGTTGCTCCCAAATTCTCAAAGAAATCGGCCATTGGGCTGCAAATCCAAAATGGCCCTCTGATCGTCGTACAACCCATTGTAGAAATGATTGCACAAGCTCCACTTTTCGAACCCATGGTGCGGTGCTGTTCGCACCAGCTTCTTAAATCGGACCCATGCCTCGTGGAAGTTCTCATCCGGCCCTTGTTTGAAACTTGTGATTTGGGCTCTAATAGCAATCGTCTTAGAAGCAAAAAAGTACTTCTTGTAGAATGCCAATGCCAAGGAATTCCAAATAAGAATCCCATGAACGGCTCGGTCCGGATCTCTATACCACTCCCTTGCAAAGATCACGAAGGGAGAAGATGAACATGGTCTCCTTGATCTGGTCTTGAGTCACGCCACCGGTGGTGGAAGTATGGAACAATGCAGTGAGTCAATAAAGGTCTCCATATGCTTGGCTGCATCTTCATTTGCGCTCCCCGAATCGGTTTCTCTCAACCATGTTAATGTATGAAGGCTTTGGTTCGAACTTCCCGGCATCTCCTGGTAATTCGAACCCCTTATATAAATTTTCTACTTTGTCGGCTCAGAATGACTAGCTATACTCGCTTCCTCGGCCATGACTGGAATTTCTGGAGAAGTAACTGTCTCGGCTGAAGAAGTGGAAATGGGTGAAGACTGTGGGTCTTCTTCAAACAGCTCGTTCTCGTAAAAGCTAGAATGAGAACTAGGCTCTTCCTCTAACTGTTGCTCTTGAAATAATCTCCTCTTAACGTGCAAGGATCTTTCAATCTCAGGATCGAATGGTAGTAGTGGACCACCCTGCGACCTGCGCATAAGAAGAAACTACAACAAAAAATAAGAAAAGTTTAAGGAACGGATGTTCCTTAAACTAAGAAAGACTAAAATTAAAACAACTAAAATTAGAACTATTGCCTCCCCGGCAACGGCGCCAAAATTTGATACCCGTCGTTGTGAGTACCAAAAATAAGATTTATAATTTCCTATTAAGACTAACCTAGGCTAGTGGTAACAGGGTCGAACCACAAGGAGGCAGATGCAAATTCTAGTTGATTTATATTCAGTCTATGGTAACAATTGTGGGGATTGATTTGAGTTGGTCTACAGCTAAGAGTAAATAAAGATAATAAACTAAAAAAAACGGTTTAAACAAATAAAGAAGGGGTACTAGGATGGTCGGTTCATTAAAGCTTCGGCGGCAGCATATTAAACAGGTCTAAATCGAACACAAGTGAGGCGGGAAACAAGAGGTCCTCTCGGTCCACTCTTAACAAATAACATCTTTCGATCTCGCTATAGGTCCCTAATATCACTAATACTGACTCTCGTCCTGAAAAGTGACTAACGGTCTAAACAATACCTATCTTTCGATCTCAGCACAGTTTAGTCATTTTAATTGGTGGTCAAATAACTTTCCCTATCTTTCGATCTAATGGGTTAGTCATAAAATAAGCATCTAACTGGTCGCATGCATTCGATTAGTTAAATACAACATTAAATTCAATTAAAACGAAGGGTAACCTCACGAGGTCAGTCGATCGACCGAGAATGCCAGTCGATCGACTGACCCGCGAATCAGGCCGTGTTCAATACTTTGCCGCCTACGCTAAAATTCGCCTACATCCTAGCACAAACTATTTAGCTACTCATGCTAAGGGTAAAAACAATAACTTTAATAATGAAATTAACTAATGGATTCATGCTTGAAACGATAGAGAAAACAATTAACATAAACAATAAATTGGTTGCGGGAATTAACTAGCAATTCTATACTAATGACGAAATAAGTAATAATCTGGAAATTAGAACAGAAGGAATACCGAATTTCGCAGAGGGAATGTAACGGAGTGATTGAAAGCACAATGAAAATTCAATGCAAAATAATATCCCCAAACCCTAATTAATAAACTAAAACTCAATGTAAAATTTCTGATAATAAAGCTTGATTAAAGACTAGATATCCTCAGTTACGTTATATAGAAAGTATACGTAACAATTATTCCAAAACCTAAACTTAATGGGCTTCAAGTTCCTCGGTCTTTTAATTCACGTCTGGAACAGCAGTGTAGTCGATCGACTGATGTGAGGGGTCGATCGACTGCTTGGCAGTGAACAGTAGCTTCTGTAACCCGAGGGTTGGTCGATCGACTAAGGGAGGTGGTCGATCGACTGCTTGAGCTGCTACTTGACTTCTATAAACTCGTGGATTCGTCTTTTGGGCCTTGAAATGCGCACCAAGCTCGTTCCTTAAGCAAATACTTCTCGTCACATGCGATGCAGGATACTCGGGGACGGATTTAGCTCGATTTCCATTGGATTCTTCACATTTCTGCAATAATGTACAAAAATACGAAAGTAGACGGAAATAGGGAGAAATGCAGCATAAACTACATGAATGAGCTCTGAAATGCGTGTAAAATGGGATGTAAAACATCATATAAAAGACACGCATCAATAGTCTTTGACGAGTGTATGTTCACCGCTTAATAGCCTTTGTGTTTTAGCTTGGTGGGTTTATATCCAAGGTAGGGTATGACTTCGTGACGTACTCTTAGAAGTATAAAGTCAACTTAAGTACTAGCCAACCCTTTGGTGGACTCCTTAGGAGTACTCATGTGTTGTTT